>NC_073308.1:64776053-65013553 GCF_027595985.1 Sorex araneus
GGCAGACACACAACACGCGCTTTTCGGCGAATGTCCTCTCCCACTCCCCACGTCGGTTCTCATGTCAAGTCTCGAGTTCGTGGGCTGAGCGGCTTCTGTCCTTCCTGCCACGCCCTATGTATGTTTCAGCCTTTGCAGTCACACCCTGTACGGCTGTCTGTCTGAGGACATTGTCTTCAGAGTCTGTGAGGCCCCAACATTCATCCTCTTCTCTGTCTTTTCCAAGAGGAGCCGTTTCTTCTTCTCATCAGTCGTTTAAGTATTGAGTGCCCCCCTCCCCCGCCCCGCAAAGGAGACATAGTGACAGCGTCACCTAGAAAAAGTTACATAGTCATTAGGTGGTGTCTTAAAGAGGAAGGAACCAATGGAGGGGTGGTAACGTGGAAGGATCACTGAAACCAAGCCCGAAGAAACACATGGAAGATTCAGGCACACAAGAGAAAGGACAGGATCCAGGACCCAGGCACGGGTCTGGCTTGTGCAGAGATAAGGAAGTGCTAAGTAGTGTGGATAGAATCGACAGCAGCCAGTGAGCTCGACAGACTGGAGTCCTTTTCTGCCTCTGGAGAACCCACCACATTCAGCCGCGCGGCTGCTCTCAAAAGCTGGGTTTTCCCATCCTCAGTGGGAAAATGGCTGCCCACTTCCTTTGGCTGTTGGGTCGTGATAAGACAGATAACTAGGGGAAAGCACTTAGCACGCGGGGCTCACCTAGGAAATGGTAGCCGTGGAGATTGTCTTTCAGTGAGGGTGGAGAGGCAGAGAGTTTGATGAATGAGCCTTGGAAGTCCTCGTCATTCTTGAGTAAGGCATTGGCTTTAATTAATGTGGGTTTTTCAGAAGATGAATCTGGCTGCGATTTGTGGGATTGATGAGGGGAAGAGGCTGGAGATGGGGTTGTGTGAGGAGGCAGCAGGGCGACCCTGAGGTGACCGTCTGAGGAACCAAATCAGGAAGACCGGAGGGAAAATGGGAAAGAGAATGTCTGTGGAAAGGGAATCCCCGGAATTTGATGACTGATGTTGAGGCAGAAAAATATCGGGGATTAGTCAAAGATGATCCCCCAGTTTGGGGAGGTGTGGAGAAACTGGGTGGACCAATGACAGGTGAGGCTGAGACTCTACCACACCCATGCCTCAGGCAGGAGAGCCGTTAGGGCAGGGACAGCCTGTGAGGATGTGGGGTCCCAAAGACAGTCTGTCTGCATTTACTCTTCCACCCCAGCACGCAGAGGGCAGCTTACACAGAGCAGAGGCCCCAAAAGTGATGATGATGGATGGAGATGGATGAATGGACGGAGATGGGTGATGGATGAATGGTGGATGATGGGTGGTAGATGGATGGATGGAGATGGATGGATGGATGGATGGATGGATGGATGGATGGATGGATGGATGGATGGTGGATGGATGATGGATGGTGGATGGATGGATGGTGGATGGTAGATGGATGGATGGGTGGTGGATGGATGATGGATGGTGGATGGATGGATGGATGGATGGATGGATGGATGGATGGATGAATAGATGGTAGATGGATGGATGGATGGTGGATGGATGGATGGATGGATGATGGATGGTAGATGGATGGATGAGTGGTGGATGGATGGATGGATGGTGGATGGATGGATGGTGGATGGAATGGATGAATGGATGGATAGAAGATCATGTACCTACAAGTAAACTTAAGCAGTGTTATAGTTTTTATATTGGTAGGGCTTAAATTAAAAATCTCGTTTAATCTAGGAAGGAAACAGTTTCCCAAAGTAAAGTTAAAAACTGATTATCTGTGAGGCCAGAGAGTTAGTGCAGAGATAGTTCAGGCCAACCCACTTTTAATCCCCACATAAGGTCTCCCAGGCCTTGCCAGGTTTCACTCCTGAGCACAGAGGCAGGAACAGTCCTTGAGCACTGCTCGCGTGACCCCAAACACAATAAATAAGTAGAAACCATCCATCAAAGAGAAAGAATAGCCACGCGAACTTAAAGGCACCTACAAAAGGGCTTTTCTAACTCAGAAAACGTAAAAGAAACATATTTAAGGTAAGAGAGGAAAAAAAAAGAGAAGAAAGGAGAAGAATAAACCACCGGTCTGGTGCCTATTGTCTTCTCCTTGCCGTCCTGGGCGGAGGATGAAAGAAGCGCCTTGCTTGCTCCTTAGAAGAAGAAAGCTCGCACCTGAAGCTCCTGCTTGGCAGACGTCAGGTGAAAGCTCTGCTTATGGAGTGTGGCGCCGTGTCAAACCCTGTTGGGTGATTCTAGACGAATGTGTCATGTGTGACATGGAATATGGAGCGCTGTACATTAGTGATTTCCCCAGTGTGTGGCTCAGGTAGTGGCGTGCCGGGGAAGTGCTCTTCATGTCCCTACGCCGGGTACTTGTAGCGCAGCGGGGACAGGGCTTTGGTGGAAATTACTTTAGTCAGAAAAAGAATCCATTTACAATCTGCGCCTTCTAACATCTTTCAGACAATGCATGGTATTAAAGAGGCACTTTTTGATTAATGTTTTATAAACACTTTTCAGCCTGACAGCTTAAAGTCCCTGTAAAATTGCAAATGCGCGCAGTGTTCACTCCCATAAAGTCAAATGCCATCTCGTAAAGTCTACACTGGGTTCTGTCAACCGCCGAGACACAGACTCGGTACCTGCGTGCATTCAAATTAATCTGCTCCGTGGGTATCGGCGACGTGGGCCAGATGAAAAGAAGCCCCTGTTTAAATTTCGTTTAGAGATAACACTAGTCAAGTTTGGCTTTGGGGGTTGAGTTTTGGTTGTTTTTTGTTTTTTGTTTTTCTCTCTCTCATTGTTGCTGCTTCCTTCTCCTTAACAAAAGGGAGCGTATGCGGGTGAGACCAGCACAGAGGCAGGAGAGAGCCTGGTGTTGGGTCCCAAAGGAGACGGAGGCACCGGGTACCCCGGCAGCCCCTCTAGGCCCTGCGCCTCAGGAAGTGCTTCTGAAAGACGTACCCTTTCGCTTCCTGGGGCGTCTTGCTTACATCCAGTCCCAGGAAGTTCTCAGAGCTTCTGGGGTACCTGCGACTTGAAATTCTCCATGCACGGGGGAGAGGGGTCAGGGGAAGATTCCCACCCAGGGGTTTCTGGCCCTCCTGCCTCAGATGTTTAAGTCAAGCAAACAGCTCACCAACCTCCCGAGGTGATGGGAAGGTCGGAGGCTGGGAGTTTAGGCCCACAGGCCGAGCGCCCTGACCCCTCTCGTCACCTCGTCATCATTATTCATTCTCTGTTTTATTATCCTTGCGCACAGCTGGTAGGGCGTTCGCCTTGCACACGGCCGACCCGGGTTCGATTCCTCCGCCCCTCTCGGAGAGCCCAGCAAGGTACCGAGAGAGTATCTCGCCTGTGCGGCAGAGCCTGGCAAGCTACCCGTGGCATATTCGATATGCCAAAAACAGTAACAGCAAGTCTCATGATGGAGACGTTACTGGTGCCCGCTCGAGCAAATCGATGAGCAATGGGACGACAGTGACAGTGACAGTGATTATCCTTGTTGCAGTTTCCCATCCCGGATGCAGGCTCTGCTGGGCGCGGCGGCTCTCTCCAGCCCCGCGTCTCCTGTAGGCAGTGTTGCTGTGTGTATTTCCTCACACGAACCCCAGAATGCTGGCCGAGCCCAGGAGAACAGCAAAAATCCACCTCAGCTCACTTGGCCCTGTGGCGTCCTTCTGCAGAGGAGATGAAACCCCTGCTCTCCCCACCTTTGGGGACCGAGAGCTCCAGACGTCTGTCCCCATCGCTGTGGCCTCCCACACCCTCTCCTGAGCTTCTTCCCTTGGCCTCAAATCACCTTCCTGGGGACCCAAGAGGGAGCTTGTCTCTTCCCTCCCGTGCTGATGACTTTCCAGGCCATAATGTCAGCGGATGCGGCCTGTGTGTTTGTCCTTTAAAGAGAGCACTTCCGGGGCGAGGGGCGTAGTACGGTGGGAAAGCACTTGCCTTCCACATGGCCAACTTGGGTTCGATCCCTTGCCCCACATACAGTTCCCCAGGTCCCACCAGAAATGATCCCTGAGTGGGGGCTGGAGCCATAGCACAGTGGGGAGGGCGTTTGCCTTGCGCGCGGCTGACCCAGGTTCAATTCCCAGCATCCCAGATGGTCCCCTGAGCACCGCCAGGAGTAATTCCTGAGTGCAGAGCCAGTAGGAACCCCTGAGCCTTGCCAGGTGTGACCCAGAACCAGGATTAAGTCCTGAGCACAGCCAGGTGTGGCCCAAACCCCTTAAAAAAATCGATAAAACAAAAGGCCGCACTTTTGCCTTGTAGATTGGCCAAAGACCAGTGATGACCATCTTAGGAGGCGTGAGGGCAGCAGTGAGAGGGGAGAGAGAGCATGTCTCCAGCCCGTGGCCCTGATGTGGGCATCTGCAGGAAGGGGGGTGCTCTAGGTCCACGTGCTGCACGGTGGAGGCCTGGGGCTGGCCGGGAGGCGCAGGTCATGGCAGAGGGGACTCAGGAAACACTTCTCAGTGTGCCGGCATTGTGCTGTCCGGATGGTCGGCATCTCCCGCAGAGGTAGCAAGAAGGTGGAGCCGTGACAATGAATTCCAGGGGCTGGAGCGATAGCGCAGCGGGGAGGGTGTTTGCCTTGCACACGGCCGACCCGGGTTTGATTCCCAGCATCCCATATGGTCCCCTGAGCACCGCCAGGGGTAATTCCTGAGTGTAGAGTCAGGAGTAACCCCTGAGCATCGCCAGGTGTGACCCAAAAAGAAAAAAAAGAAAAGAAAAAATGAATTCCAGAGCCAGAGCAAGAGTATGGGGGGGTAGGGCGTTTGACTTGCACGTGGTCGACACGGGTTCAATCCTCGGCATCTCATCTGGTCCCCCCAACCCCCAGCACTGCTGGGAGTAATTTCTGAGTGCAGAGCCAGGAGTGGCCCCTGAGCATTGCTGGGTGTGACCCCAAAAGCCAAATAAATAAATGAATAAAATGAATTCCATAGGGGGGCAAAAAAACCTGTCCCGCATGTCCAAACGGGTCCCACGGCCTCGGCCACGTCAGCTCCATGGGTGATGCTCATCGTTCAGCCAGTGTCTGTGCTCGGGAGGGGCCCCGGGTGGGCACCTGCCCGTAAAGCCGTGTGCCTCTGGCCCTCAGCGGGAGAGAAGGGCAGATGCATTCGGACAGGCTGTAGCCCGAGTCCCGGGAGACCTCAGCGGGCTGGAGTACCCGGCTCTCAGCTGAGAGGTCCCCCGCCACGCCCGAGGCCCAAACAGAACGGGCAAAGCCTTCAGGAATATTCACTGGGCTGTATGGGCCGTCAGTCCCTCCCATCCCTCTTACCACGGCCTTTGGACCCCCGCGGGGAAACTGGGGGGCTTGTTCTTGGTGCGGGCAGCCTCCCTAACACCACCGGGCGGGAACATATTCCTCACCTACCTCACCCTGACGAGGCCACCCGCTAGCCCAGAGGGAGGCGGATGCCGCCGAGGGCAAACCCCCCTGGAGTTTTGATCGCTTCTGATCAGAGCTTAGACCGTCCGGTAGCAGAGGGACGATGAGGGATCTGGAGGACTGCTTGAGACCAGCCCCCCATGCTGGGGCCACGCCAGGGGAGATTTGCCGCCCAACACCTGTTCTTGTGTCCCGCCCCCACGGGGCCCGTCTGCACTTTGTGATGGACCCGATTTGCCTCGTAAGTTTCCTGCCTCCCTTTGCCCCTCAGGAATCCCGATGCTGAAGATCGTGTTTGCCGGCCACGAGCACCTGTCTCTCATCTCCGTGCCCCTGCTCATCTACCACCCAGTGCAGATCCTGCTGGGCAGCGTGCTGGTGCCAACCATCAAGTCGTGGATGGTCTCCAGGCAGAAGGTAGGACGCCAGCGAGCCGGGGCGTGGGGCAAGGTCAGAGGGGAAGCAGCTTGGCACCGCCCGCGCCCTCAATCCGCCCGTCCTTCTTCGGCGGGGTGCGGGGATAGCGAGATTCACTGCCCACTTCCGTTGGGCAGAGCTGCATATTTTATCTTGCTACCAAAGTACAACTGCACTTAACAGTGAAGTTTGAAAAAGAACGTGCCACATGAGGCTGACGCCCAAGGACGGTAGATACAAGGGCCAGGGGGATTGCCCCATAGCTGGAAGCCTGCTTCATGAGCAGAGGGGAGAAGGCAGAGGGAATAGAGAAGGGATCACTAAGAAAATGATGGCTGGAGGAACCAGTTGGGATGGGAGATGCATGCCGAAAGTAGATAATGGACCAAACATGATGACCTCTCAGTGTCTGTGTTGCAAGCTATAATGCCCAAAAGTAGAAAGAGAGTATGGGGAATATTATCTGCCATGGAGGCAGGGGGAGGGTGGGAAAGGGGAGTATACCCAGGATATTGGTGGTGGTGAATGTGCACTGGTGGAGGGATGGGTGTTTGATCATTGTGAGATTGTAACTCATACATGAAAGCTTGTAACTGTCTTATGGTGATCCAATAAAATTTTTAAAAACTTATAAAAAAAAAAAAAAGAAAGAAAAAGAACGTGCTAGTCCACTCAGAGATGAAGTGGAGTTGTGGGAAGTGGGGAGATTCAGTCACTGTCCTAGAGCACGTGTGCCCCTGACTCGGGAACACCACCTTCACCCGCCGCCCAGCCAGTCTGCACACCGTGATCCCTTCCTGTTCCCCACGCGTACAGCCAGACTGATGCACAACACCGTTAAGGACGGTGTCATGTACACCTTGTTCCAATACCCTGCCCACCAGCTGGGTGTCTTCCCGCTCTCCACCTGTGTCCAGAGGTCCCCTCCCTCCCTCCCGCCCGCAGGCAGGCTCAGTTCTTAGACCAGGTCCCCATGCTGTGGGCGGCCACGGCGTTATCGCGTTGGTTAGAAACGCTCTCTGGGCAGGTCTTGGCGTCCCCCTGCCAGCACGATGCTCCAGGGGGGGTCCCCGATGCTTTCACCTCTCTGTGGTTATTGCCCACCTCTGAGCTCACGCTGTGGTCTTTTGCAGGGCGTGAAGCTGACCAGGCCGACGGTATAACGGAGCAGGCGCCCGGATGCCGCGATGTAGATATGTACAGACACGCCGTGCTGAACACGTGTAGACATGGACTTGTGAAAGTCGCCTCGATGCATATTTTATTTTTTTACACACGTGCACACACACACACACACACACATACACACACACGAGAGGAGAGAGAGAAAGAGCTAGAGAGAGAGAGAGAGAGAGAGAGAAAGCTGTTTAAGTGCCTTAAAATGTCTTTGACCAGAGCATTCTTTCCAAAAACAGACTTTGTGACTGCCAGAGGGTAGGACCGTACTTCAGTTGCCTGATGAATGTCTTTCCCCGCGCAGGAGACAGTTCTCATCAGCGACAGCAGCAAACCCGCCTTCTTCCTCCCGCCTCCCTGCGTCAGGCCTCTGCCATTGTTGCTGTACGTTGGAAACGAGGCCACACCCCCAGGAAGAGACCCTTCTGATGCAGCGAGACTTTTTTTTTCCCCAAAGTCCTACTCACAAATACTTTGATTTACTGCGCGATTCTTTTTTTTTCTTTCCCCTACCACTGTGACATGCCTCTTCATCAACTCAGCAGGGGGAAGAGAGTGAAGAGATGCTTTCAAAGCCCGTTACTGGCATTTCTTGACATCCTGTTTTGAAACATTCCTTCAAAAGGTTTCCACACGAAATTCCGCCAAGTCCCATTCCAGGAGAGCGCGGCCTTCCGCTTATCCGAAGCGGCTTCAAAGGAAGGGTCTCATATTTGGGTTAGGAATAAAGACAGGGAACTTTGGAGATGAAATACGGGGTTCGGTTTCGAAGGTTGTTCAAATTATATTTTGTGTGGGTTTTCTTTTTCTCCCATGATTTTTTTTTAAATCTTTTTATTTTTGTTTTGTTTCATTGGGGCGGGGGGCCACACCCAGTGGTGCTCAGGGCTTACTCCTGGCTCTGTGCTCAGGGATCAATCCTGGTGGTGCTCGGTGGACCATAAGTGTTGCCAGGGAATTGAGCCAGGGTCAGCCGCTGTAAGGCCTTTCCCAGTATACTATCTCTCCGGCCCTCCCGTTTCTTTTTTCTCTTACCTGTTCACCGTGGCAGACTCCACAGCCAACTGTAAGCGCAAAAATGTTACAGTCAGTTTGAGAGCGGCCGCGCTCCATGCTGTCTCATGCCACACCCACCACTGAGACCCAGACGTTTCCCTGTTACTCAGATGTGCAGATACGCAGATCGTCCCTCTGGAAGCAGCCTGTTACATTCTTGAATGAAGCACACTTAAGAGAAAGGCAGAGGAGACGCTCTATTAACGCCGACCGCCTTGGCAGAGCTGACGCGTGGTTGCAACATATTTTCCCCATTGAATCCCACTGCTCTTATGAATAAATGAAAACAAGAGGTCCTGGGTGCCAATCAATGTTACGCATACACATTCTGTCTAGCCAGATGGGAAGAAAACTGGACACAAAAAACGACAAAGCCAGTAATTGACCAAAAGAGCAAGCAAAAATTAGTTCCCGGTTGGGCCTCAGCTTTCTAAGAAGTGTCCAGTATTTGCTTCCATGTGGCTGAAAGAGGAAGAGACTTAAACCATATGCAGGACCGGGGACACTTCCTGTCCACCACTCCGCCCTGTAGTCTCTGCATGCCCTTTTCCTGCGTTCAGCAGAACAATTGTGGCATCCTGAGTCACACCGATGCCACGTTACTCTCGGGCCTCTGAAACTTACCACACAGTTCAGTGGCCTGAATGTCCATGAAGGTTTTCCTACTAGGCATCCCCTTGAGTTATTCGGACTGATTTCAAGGTCACTGAGCCTCATAAATTTCTTTTTTCTTGTTGGTTTTGTTTGGGAGGTGGGGAGGGAAGGGTAGGGGGCGATTTGGGGGCCACACCCAGTGAAGCTCAGGGGTTCTTCCTGGCTTCTGTGCTCAGGAATTATTCCTGGTAGTGTTGGGGACCATCTGGGATGCCGGGGATCGAACCCGGGTGAGCCGCGTGCAAGGCAAATGCCCTGCTTACTGTATACTATCTTCCCGGCCCCTGAGCCTCACAGTATAAAGCTTAAAGGCTAGTGCCAAACCTTGCAAGAAAAATATTCATGCGCAACAGTCTGTCAAGATCTCTGTTGTGAAACTTCTGTGTGTGTCTGAAGCTATAATTCTCTTTGCTCAATCCTTTTGGATCAAGATTTCTGTCTGGGACACAGAAAGGCGTTTCTGTGTTGTTCCTGCAAGTTTCTTTGGGTTTCATTGTCAGTGGACTGTCTGTCTGTCTGTCTCTCTTTCTCCCTCGCATTTTCATACTGATTTTTCCTCCCAACATATCTACCTCTACTGTCTTAACACCTATAGTAGGTGTGATTTGGGGATGAAATTCAACCAGAAACGCTAGAATATTTTCTCTTTTGCTTTAAAAATGTGTTTTGTCTTCGAATAACCTTCAGAGAATGAATCTCAGCGGCTTTTGTTTATACCGCTTTGTTTTTTTTTACTCACTTGCTGTGGCATACTTCCTCGTAAAAGAAAAATCACAAAATAAAATTTTATGTTTAATTCCAGATTATTGGGACCTAATTATCCATGTCTTAAAGTAGCTTTGTTTCTGTACCATCAAGCTCTCCCTGCAGTTGTTTTGTCTAAATGTATTTATGGAAGAAATATGTTATATTTATGTCTCCACCTGGGTTTTTTTAAAGCAGTTGTTACAAAATTTAATTTTTTAATGGGTGATATTGTTCATCTTTCCACGCATTTTCTTTTCTAACTTTAACTTTTTGTGGGTTTGTAAAAAATAATTCTTCTGTTCTGTTTAATACTAACATACTCTGGCTAATAATGTTCAGTGTTTGTTTATGCTAAATACCAAAATTTTTTTTAAAAGACCGGTGAGTAATAAAATGGATTATTTATGATGAATGGGAGATGAAAGCAATTCTATGATTAAACAAAGATGTTTCTGAAATCACCTGAGAATGTGTGGTGTATTTTTAACTTGATTTCAGGTCCCTCCTTCGTGCCTCACCCATCTCTGGAAATTTCTCCCACTTCCTCCCAGCCCTAAATCGTTTGTCATTGAAGAGACATGAGCAGCATCTGTTTCCCAGTACCCCCCGCCCCTCCCCGAGGACAGAAACCCCAGAAACAGGCCTGGCGTTGGCATTAGTGCATCAGAGTTAAGTCCGAAAGGGAACACATTTCAGTAGGCGAACTGCACCTTCCCCCTTGCTGCGCACTGGGGCATGGGAAGCATGAAGCCTTGGAACCTTGCAAACCCAGCGTTCATTCCCTCCTGAAGGACTCCTGCCTTTTGTGCTCGTTTTCCCGGCCTTGGCTTAGGAATCTTCTCCCTGGAAACGGGGACAGTGACCTCCACTCGGGAGCACGTGACTCGACTTGGGGTTTTTTTTGTTTTGTTTTTGTTTTTTTGTCTGTTTGTTTGCTTTGGGGTCACACGCAGTGATGCTCCTGGGTTACTCCCAGCTCTGCACCCAGGAATTACTCCTGGGGGTGCTCAGGGACCATATGGGATGCCGGGGATTGAACCTGGGTGGGCTGCGTGCAAGGCAAACGCCCTCCCCGCTGTGCTATGGCTCCAGCCCCAGTGACTCGACTAGTTCCGAGGACGCGGTGCAGACCGGGATCCCGGAGGCCGCCTCTGCATTGCTCTGCGTTTCTCCCTCCCCGGGGCCCGTCCCCAGCAGACACAGCACCGGCAGAGCCCCCGAGAGCAGCCCCCTCACCTCTGACTCCCCGACCGGGGCCGGCCCTCCTGGCCCTTGTTTCTACTGTCTGTGGGCATCAGTCTCACGCAGGTGGTGGAGCGGGGAGGGCACTTAGGTCGGAGAAGCCCACTCTGCCGGCGAGAGCTGGACATGGCCACTCCGGCCAGAACTGAGTGCTGGAAGTAGGTCAAGGGAGAGACATGATGACCCTCCAGCGCCTGCACTGCAGACCACAGTGCCCACAGAGAGAGACAGAGACAGAGAGAGAGAGAGAGAGAGAGAGAGAGAGAGAGAGAGAGAGACCTGCCACAGGGGACATTGGTGGTGGGAATATACCAGCGTTTACAGGACATCTGAGGCCGTGGGACAACACTGTTGGGGTCCCCGGGGTGAGGCCCCCTCCCCTCAGTGGCCGGCCCATCTCCTTGCCCCCCTCCAGCTCTGTGCTGGCTGGGTCCAGGTGGACACACCCCACGGCCTCGCCCATCTGCCCAGGAAACCGAGTGAGACCCGCACGAGTCCTGGGCTGCCCCCCGGGGTGTTCCTGACCCCACACTCTGCCTACTGCACCTCAGGGCCAAGGCTTGCGAGATGGGACTAGGGGTGATTGGGAGGAAAATGGTGGAGAATATTCCAGCGTCAGCAGCCTGCGAAGATGGGGACTGACCCCCTCAACCGTCTTCCTCTCAGGCTAGGGCTTTGGGGTGCAGAAAGGGTGGGTGGAGGATGGAAGCAAAGAAAAACAGGGGCATGGAGTGGCGGGCAGAAGGACCTTGATTCCCTGCGTCCTGCTGCCATCAGTGGATGTGCTGGAGTGGACATGGGCCCTGGGGGCCACTCCGCTGACTCCTGACCTCAGCAAAGACCTGTTAGGAAGGGCAGCCTGGGGCGGACCTCTGGCCTCTGTACATGCAAAGGGCCTGAGGTCAGGGTGGCACGGGCGCATGGCCCCAAGGCCTTACCTCTCCCGGGCACTCGCCGACCCCAGCCTGTCTCTGGGGCACAGGCATACACGCGCCACGACACACAGGCAGGCCAGCAGCTGTGCCCAGGGAGCCTGACGGCAGGGCCTTTTACCTCTGGGGCACTGGTTCACGTCCAGCCAGGCCTCGCCTGACAGAAAATCATTACCGGCTCCTGTCGGGCCACCTGACAGATGGAAATGGCTTTCTGGCCCCTTCCACGGGACAGTGTCCACAGCCCACTTGGCACGGAAGATGCGGGGACAGTCACGGGGTCTCCCCCTCTGGGTGAAGGGGGCTGACGGCTCCCCGCTTTCCTGAGCGCGGCGGGAAACCAGGTTGTGGGGCTCTGCCCTGGGAGGGCGCTGCTGCCCCGTGAGCGGGGGGGCCTCGGCGGGGGGTGGGGGGGGTGCTGCTGGGACATGCCAACCTTGGCCGCTGACCTCGTTCTCTGGGGGCCGAGGGCCTCTTGGGGGGCAGGCAGGGCAATGGGGGGTGAGGGACCTGGTGGGCTCTTCCCGCCTCCCTAAGATCCCAGGAGGGGCTCCAAGACAGCCGCTGTCCTCCGGGGCATGGAAAGCAAAGGCTCAGATTCTGGAGGGACAGAGCAGGGCTCAAGGGCACTGGGGCCAGGGTCATTAAGAGTCAAAGTTGGTGGAGGGCCAAGGTCAGCAAGAGCCAAGGTTGGTAGGGGCAAAGGTCAGTGAAGTCCTCAGGCCAAAACGTCTGCTGGCAGGACAAACGTCTGCCTGTTGGGACAAACGTCTGCCTGGCGGGACAAATGTCTATCTGGCAGGCTGAGGCTGAGGCAAACTGTAGTCTTGGGTTCTTGGGCTTCCCAGGACCTTTCCAGAGAGTAACACCCTAGAAAGCAAAGGACCCCAGACCGCAAGCCCCTCCCGCCACCCCCCTCCCACCCGAGTTCTCCGCCTGCCCTCTCCGGCTCCACTGCTGGGGGTGGAGGGTCCGGGTCACAGAGCTCGCCCTGGGAGGCCGCTGGGAGGAAGGGCCAGGCCAGCACAGGGCTGAGCAGCTGAGGGGCTGCCTGCGGACCCCACGGAGAGGGGAGGCCACTGGAAGGGGCACCTTTCTCTGCAGGGGGCGCTAAGGGGTCCCCACCAGCTCAGACTCTCAGAGAAGTGGTTCCTGCATGGATGGTGACAAATGCCAGCTTGAGAGGGACGAGGGCAATGATCACAGACTTTGCACTCCAAATTCACCCATTTGCAAACCAGATTCACCCTTTCGAAAACAATTTCTCCCTTTTATAAATCAAATTAATTTTTTCCCAAAACAAGTTTTCCATAAAAGTATTTTCTTAAGTTTTGTAATACAAATCTGATGTAAGATATTATTAAAATGTAAATGTTTTATTTCATATGTGTGATAATAAATGTAAAATACTGTCACTGTCATCCCGTTGCTCATCGATTTGTTCGAGCGGGCACCAGTAACGTCTCTCATTGAGAGACTTATTGTTACTGCTTGGCATTTCCATAATGTAAAATACATAATAGCTAAAATACTTATAGCTTCATTCATCATGATTTTCCTGTCGCTATTCATGTTAATTTCACACGTATGTATTCATAAAATAATATGACAATCTGTAGGTGTAATAGTTGTGACAGAATGATTGATAACATCTACTAAATGTTCATGACTTGAAGGATCAGCCAAAATATTTCTCGTGCAGAAATTAACTTGAAAAAGCATCTTCAAGGAGGCTCACTGGAGAATACGGCAGTAGAAAAAAAAAGTAAGTCATCTCTAACCAACAAGATCACATACTTCCTGGGTCTGAAGAAGACTTACATTGTCCCAAACTAACCACATTCTTCCAGATGATCATAGCCCAATTTCCATAATCTCCAAAGAAATTTGGAAAATAAAAATGTTAGACTAACAGATGTGCGATTACTTCACCGACCCCAGTTCCCGAATATTCCTTCCAAAACATGTTTGGGAAACATTTCACACTCTCATTGTTGGCATGCGGTCACACGAGCTGGTGTAGGAACTTTACCCAGATCTTTGTTAGCTAAAGATGGCACATAACCCTGATTCTTCAGTGAATGTTAATTCTTGTCTTGGATTTGGGCATTTATTTGGCAGCTCAAAGAGGGAATTTGATTTGCAAAAGGATGAACTTGGAGTGCAAAAGGATTAATTTGCTTTGCAAGCAAACGTTTGTGGTTTGCAACAGTGTGAATTTGAAGTGCAAAGGGGCGAATTTGGAGTCTGGAACTTGGACTTCAGGGTGAAGATTTCAAAGCTTCACGGCCAGTCTGATGAACAGAGGGCTTTCTTTTAGTGATCCGGTTGGGCACCTACACTCTAAAAATAATCTCTTCCCTCACTCCCCCACGCCCCACACAAACTCAACACAGCTGTGCACTTTTTAGAGCAAAAGCAATTTTTTCCCCTAAATTTGTTATGAGCAAAAATGCATTTTTAAAAACAGGGCTGGTCCGGGGTCTGTACAGTCCTGGCCACAAAAGCACACCCCTTGCCACTTACTTACATATGGACAACACCCCCACACAGCTGCCTGCAAGCCCCATTTCTATTGTTTGACCCCAGCCCCTGCTCCCAGGCCTTCCGGTACTTGGTCTGAAGTTTCCCGGGAGACCCTGTCTGGATTGTCCAGAGTCCTGGAGGAGGTCTCAGGAAGGCGAAAGGCAAACCAGAGGCCGCCCTGCCCCACAGCCCTCAGCTCTTTCTTTCCCAGGTGAGTCTTCCCCTCCCCTGAGAAGCCAAGGGAACTGGCTACAGGGCCAGTTGCGTGCACGCATGAGTGCGGGCACACACACACACACACACACACACACACACACACACACACACATACACACAGAGAGACACACTGGCTACTGGGCCAGTTGCGTGCATGCATGCACGCGCACACACACACACACACTGACACACAGGCTACTGGGCCAGCTTCGTGTATGCATGCACGCACACACATATACACACACACACACTGACACACTGGCTACTGGGCCAGTTGTACACACACACACACACTGGCTACTGGGTCAGATGCGCACATACACACTGGAAGCGGCTGACCCAAAGGTCTCCTGGGTCACATGTGTGTGCACACACACACAACACACACACACACACAGAGCAAGCATCTAACCCAGAAGCTCTCCTGGGTCAGGTGCACACGCGCATACACACACACACACACAGAGCAAGCAGCTGACCCAGACGCTCTCCTGGGTTAATTGTGCATACACACACACACACACACACACACACACACACACACAGAGCAAGCAGCTAACCCAGAAGCTCTCCTGGGTTATTTGCACACACACACACACACACACACACACACACACAGAGCAAGCAGCTAACCCAGAAGCTCTCCTGGGTTAATTGTGCATACACACACACACACACACACACACACACACACACACACACACACACACACACAGAGCAGAAGCTCCCCAGCTCCTCCTCCCGCTATCCCTTCTGGAACAATCCGGAAGCGTTCCAAGCGCGGGCCCAGGTCTTGGCCCGGCTGGAGCCAGGCGGGCTTTTGTGCCCTCCCGGGGCGCGAGCGGCGGGAGTGCCGGGTAAACACTTTCCAAGAGTGCCCTCTGCTGGGCAGCCGGGGGCACGGCGCCCCGCACGAGCCAGGCCCGGGCTCCGGCCCCCCGAGGCGCGCGGGCGCGGGGCAGAGGGCGGCGCGCCGGGCCGGGAGGGGCTGCAGGGGGCTCGCGGGCGCCGCGGCTCGGGCGCGTCCCGGCGGGCCCGGCCACCCCCGCGACTCCCGCGGGCCTCTGGCAGGCGGGCGGCCCGGCCGGGCGTCTGGCGCCCGTCAGCACCGCGGAGCCCGGGGTGCGACCCCCCGAGGGCCCCTGCGGCCCATGGCACAGAGCCCCACTCACGCTGCGCCGCGGCCCGGGAGGCGCCCCCTAGCGGCGGCCCCAGCAGAGGACGGGGCCAAGGGCAGGTTTCCGGGGCGCGGTCCTGCCCGCGGGGTACCCGGTGCATCGCTTGGCCCCGTCTGCATCCTGTATTTTATTATTTATTTATTTATTTATTTATTTATTTATTTATTTATTTATTTATTTATTTATTTATTTATCTATCTATTTATTTATCTATCTATTTATCTATCTGTTTATCTGTTTATTTATTTATGCTTTGGGGGCCACACCCAGCGATGCTCAGGGGTTACTCCTGGCTCTGCACTCAGTAATTCCTCCCGCTGGTGCTCAGGGGACCATCTCAGGGGATGCTGGGAATCGAACCCGGGTTGGTTCGAGGCAAACGCCCTCCCCGCTGTGCTGTCTCTCGGGCCCGGCATCCTGTGTTCTCCAGCCGCGTTGCTCCGGCTGGATGCCCGGGCGGCTGCTCACTGGCAGGGCCGCGTTGGTCGCATGCCCAGAGCCCTGGGTTGGATCCCTGGCGCTCATGCCACCCCACGCCCACCCTAGGTGTGTCCCTGGTTGCCGCCGAGCATCACTTACTCCCCTGTGTCCTAGTGAGTGTTGCCTGGAGTGGGCCCTCTGGCCCCTGAGCACTGCCTAGCACACCCCCCACCCCGGGCTCACAGTCAGTGGGTGGGGGGGAACGGGTGCCCAGGGAGGTCAGCGCTGGTTACTGCCTGGGTGCGGGTTCTCGTCTGCACGTGACAGCAAACAATTCCTGAAGAACGCAGTGATGGGGACTCGCTTTTATCTCAGCAAGTAAGAGAGGCGAGGAGACAGACCCCTGACCGTTCCCGTGGGAATGCCTTGGCGCGCTGGTTTTCTTGGGGGTTGTAAATGCCCCTGGCCTGGGGGTTTCTGTGTGGATAAAAATCTTTTGCTTGAGAAGCTGGAGTGATAGCACAGCGCGCAGGGCATTTGCCTTGCACGCGGCCGACCCGGGTTCGATTCCCAGTATCCCATATGGTCCCCTGGGCACCGCCAGGAGTAATTCCTGAGTGCAGAGCCAGGAGTAACCCCTGTGCATCTCCAGGTGTGACCCAAAAAGAAAAAAAAAAGTCTTTTGCTTGGGCCTGGGCAAGGAGAAGGGGTCTAAGTCCTAGTGCTCTGCATTTAGAGTCCTTACGACTTTTAAATTATAATTCTTTTTTTTTTTTCTTTGTGACTCTGTTATCTAGCAGAGAGCAATTCACTTAGTCAATGCTGAGTTTCCTCATTGGCGGGGCTACCTGGCTGTGCTCGGGATTTCCTCTGCTGATTTCCGTGCCCAGAAACCACTCCCAAGGGGCTCAAGGTCCGTATGGGGTACTGGGTGTCAAATCCAGATCAGCCTCGTGTCGGGCACGCCCTGCCCCTGTGCCGTCCCCATCCTGGTTTCCTTGCGGGAGGGCTGCCCAGGAGCTCGGGAGTGACCCCTGGTGGTACTCGCAGAGACATGCGTGGTGCTGGGGTGAAAGCAGGGGCAGCCTGGTCTGGGAGAACCTTCCTCCTGTGTCTCTCCAGCCCCGGGAAGGAGGATCAGGGGAGGGACAGCAAGTGGAGCGAGGAGGGGCGCGCCCTGGGTGAGTGCTCCCATCCCCGGCGTGCCCCCTCTGGGAAGAGGACGCATGGCTGAGAGGAGGGGATGGAGGGGCTGGGGCTGGGGTCACCATCTCCTGCTTAGGGGCCATTTGAAATCAGGCGGCATCCATACTCCTGACAGGGTGCCCTGGCCCCCACACAGGCCCTGCCCCCCGCCCCTGCCTCACTGGCTCCTCGTGGTCCACCCGGCCCCACAGTGCTCCAGAGCAGTTTGCCATGCAGACAAGCATGGCTTGGTCCATCCATCCTCCACCCTCCCTTTAGGCCCTTCAGTCCTTTGTGTCCGGCCTCCCCTCTGCCAAGCGAGGGCTGACCGACTCCTGAGAGAGCTGGCGGAGAAGCCCGGGAGTTTTCAAAAGAATCTTCTGGAAGCCCTGCCCATGGAATGGTCCCGGCTACCTGGCAAGACAGTGGCTCTCGGCCCGGGTTCTGCTCCTGCTTCACACTAAGAACGGGGACAGCCAGAAGAAAGCACAGTGGGCAGGGGGAGGGAAGAGGAGGAGAGAGCACAGTGGGCAGGGGGAAGGAGGAGAGGGGAGAGCACAGTGGGCAGGGGGAGGGGAGAGGAGGAGAGAGCACAGTGGGCAGGGGGAGGAGAGAGCAGTGGGCAGAGGAGGGGAGAGGAGGGGAGAGCACAGTGGGCAGGGGAGGGGAGAGGAGAGGAGGGGAGAACACAGTGGGCAGGGGGAGGGGAGGGAGGGGAGGAGAGAGCAGTGGGCAGGGGAGGGAAGGGAAGGGAGAGCACAGTGGGCAGGGGAGGGGAGAGGAGAGGAGGGGAGAACACAGTGGGCAGGGGAGGGGAGAGGAGGGGAGGGGATGGTACAGTGGGCAGGGGAGGGGAGAGGAGGGAGGGGATGGCACAGTGGGCAGGGGAGGGGAGAGAAGGGAAGGGGATGGTACAGTGGGCAGTGCTTACCCTGCACAGAGCCAACTCGAGTGCATTTCCCGCACCACAGATGGTCCCTGGGCCCCACCAGCAGTGACCCCTGAGCTCAGAGCCAGGAGTCAGCCCTGAGCACCGCCAGGGGGGCTGGAGAACAAACACACAAAACAGTGACAAACGGCACATCACCTGGGGTCACTCCCGCCCCGTGGCCCCAGGCCCCTGCGCACACGGCCGGGACTCCGCGGCAGAAACCCCGGCTCCCCCTCCCCGCGGCCATTGCATGTCCACCGTCCCTCAGTCCCTCACCGCGGGTGCTCGGGCCACCGCTGCGACTCTGCCCTTCGGGGCTGGTCTCACCCCAACTAAAGCAGCCACGCTCTGCTTCCACGGAACCTCCTAGAACATATCAAGGTGCTCCCCCTCCCCTGGGATATCTGATTCACCGGACAGGCCGGGCCAGCCGCGTGTCCATCAGAGGGGTCTGGAGTCTTCTGGCTGGGACAGCAAGTCCGTCTCCCTCGCCCGGCTCTCCCTGCCTACCTGCTGTCTACTTCCTTGAGCGGTTCTGCCCGTTTCCTGCGGAACTGTCCCCATCGGGAGCTTGTCCTGCCCCACAAGGACCCGGCCCTCAGCTCCCGAAGCCGAGTCGCGCCTGAGTCACCTCCTCACCTCCTCACCTCCCCTCCTCCTCAAAGACCCTCACGCCTGCCTCGGCTCTCAGCTCTGTCTCCATCTCTCCTGAGATCTGCCCCTCTGGGGGTCTCCTCCTGGCTCTGGGAGACAGAAATGAGCCGGAATAGGAAGGAGCAGAGAACTTCCATGCGGGGGACCGCCTGGGGTCCCCAAGATCAAATCCAGACCTCCTCACTGCACGCAAACAGCCCACCCGCTGGACTGTCCCTCTCACGCCTCAGAACTGGTTTTCTAGCGGGGAGGGGTGCCCAGGGGCTACTCCTGGCTTGGGATCAGATAAATAAATAAGTTCAAATGTATTTTATAGCTTTTTAAAAAATAAAAGTATTGAAATATTATTTAAAATAATGTTTTTAATTTTTAAATTAATATTATTTTAAATCACTGTCACTGTCATCCCGTTGTTCATCTATTTGTTCGAGTGGGCACCAGTAACGTCTCTCATTGAGAGACTTATTGTTATTGTCTTTGGCATATCCAATACGCACAGGTAGCTTGCCAGGCTCTGCTGTGTGGGCTTGATACTCTCGGTAGCTTGCCGGGCTCTCCGAGAGGGGCAGAGGAATCGAACACGGGTCGGCCGCATGAAAGGCGAAAGCCCAACTGCTGTGCTATCGCTCCAGCCCATTTTAAATAATATTTTAAAATATTTTAAAACTATATATGTTATACTATTTTTCATAGCCTGAGTATGATTCTCTCTTTCTCTTTTTGTCCATCTCAACCTGTCCCTTTTCTTGTCCCAACTCCAGCCTCTAAGCGCCCCCCATCTCAGCCATCAGGGTCGGGCGGTCCCACCATCTTCAGCCTGAGGTCCCAGACACTGAGGAAAGAGAACAAAAGCGATTTGTTGGGTGGGTGGCTTTCCGAATCTCAGCGCAGAGTTCATTTCCAAACCTGGAAGGTCCGGCTGGGCCAGGCGGGGTTTGGGCTCATCCGAGGACTGGCTTACATCTGCCCTATAAATAATAATAATAATAATAACCTCAGAAGACTAATGCTCCGGCCGCACCGGGAGCTGGAAGTGATCAGCGACATTTGGACTTTTCGCCTGATGAGGTTAAGCGGCTCGCGGGGCCGCACATTTGCATAATAAAGATCAGAAGCCACTGGCTTCCGCGTCCCCTCACACCAGCCACCCGTGTCCTCGCTCCCGGAGTGCCACATCCTAATGGACTTTCTCTCTGCAGTCCTGGGCAGAGCGTCTCAGCTTTGGCTTGCGTGTGAAATGTCAGCTTTTTTTTTTTTTTTTTCCCGGTCCGAGAGAACAACAAATTATGTTTCTAAATGAGAAGGTGCCTTCTGTAATGGATAATATAATCTGAAAATGCAGCGGCAACATCTGTGACCCCCGGTGCTAACCTATTTTTTTCCCCGTCTCTCCGCTGATAGGAAAACATCACTTTAGATATAATAATTAATCATTAGTCAGAACGGAGTTCTCCACTGGCGTCTGGCCTCTCGGAGAGGCCTGCCCCCCGCCGGACTATAAATCAGGGTAGCCCTTCCCTTAGCTGCCCGTGGCACGTGTTTCTCCAACAGCCTCTTTGCTCCGTGAAGTACCGGGACGTGGCAAAGACGGTCCCTCAGCTGCCAAGGGGAGCCCCTCTCCCCAGGTGCCGCACGGAGGAAGGAAAATGGGGAAAAAGGTGGGGCCCAGAGCAGGGGACACAGCACATTCAAGCTGCTGGTGTCGGGGATGGGGGCATGGGGGCCAGGGGGAGTGGGGCATCGACACCCCAGGTCTGTCCCTGGCACTGCCAGCGGAGAGGTTTCTCGGGTCCACTGGGTCAGTGTTTGCAGCGGAGGGGTGGGGCCACCCCACCGTGCTCAGGGCTTGCTCCCAGCTCCTCCGGGTCCAACACCGCTGCATTGTTGAGGCCAAACACCGGACCGGCAGCCCCTGCTGTCTGCCTAGTGTCGCTGGGGAGGCCCCGGTGACACGTGTGAAGATTTATGTCACCTGGATCCGCCTGGCAGCACTCTCGGAAGCCTCCTGGTTCCATCCCTGGCATCTCCTGGGGTCCCCTGAGCACTGCCGGGGTCGCTCCGGAGACAGAGCCAGGAGTAAGCCGTCAGCACTGCTGGGCGTGGCTCCCACCCCTTTTAAATAAATACCCAAATAACTGCCATTTCTGAATTTACAGGGGCTTTGATTTTCACACCCAAAAGGGCAGCTATTCTGTTAAAGTGCCCTAATAATGCTGAAGTAACAAATGCAAAAGTTACATCAAACCTGTTTTTATTTTTTTTTTTTTGGTGGTGGTGGGGGGGTGTCACATCCAGCAATGCTCTGAGCTTACTCCTAGCTCTGTGCCCAGGAATCATTTGTGGCAGTGCTCAGGGGACCGTATGGCGTGGGGGATTGGACCAGCCTTGGTCACATGCAAGGCAAATGCCTTCCCCTCTGTGCCCCCTCTCTGGCCCCTAACTCTGTAAGTCCAAGTCCATGTGACTCGAGCTAAATCAAAGAGAGTTTCCTAAAGTCACAAGAGCAATAGTTCTTTTTTGGGTGGGGGCGGTCAGGGTTACTCCTGGCTCAGGGGTTACTCCTGGCTCTGCACTTAGGAATCACTCCTGGCGGTGCTCAGGGGACCATGTGGGATGCTGGAAATTGAACCCGGGTCAGCCCTGTGCAAGGCAAATGCTCTACCTACTGTGCTATCGCTCCACCCCAAGAGCAGTAGTTCTTTTTAATTAATTTATTTATTTATTTATTTTTGCTTTCTGGGTCACACCGGCGATGCACAGGGGTTACTCCTGGCTCTGCACTCAGGAATTACTCCTGGCGGTGCTCGGGGGACCCTATGGGATGCTGGGAATCAAACCCGGGTCAGCCGCATGCAAGGCAAACGCCCTCCCCGCTGTGCTATCACTCCAGCCCCCAAGAGCTGTAGTTCTCCACGGCCACCTGTGACGCTTCCTCCCCAACACACCCCAGACAGACCAGGAGCGGCTGCTTTTAACTGTGCAGCTGGGATTTGAATCAGTTTGATTCTTCTCTTTCCCGATCCTGGCTCCTGGGACAGGGGAGGGTCAGCAAGTAGCAGTGGACGGCCCAGCTCAGGTCCCCTTGCACCCGATGGGGAGGGCCTGCTCCCACAGGCGTGCCCAGTCGAGGCCTCGCACGCGTCGTGGCTTTGCGCCCCTCCGTGTCTCTCCCGGGAGCCCACCCCCGTGGCGCACAGGTCAGTGGGAAGGGCTGGTGCCCATCTCTGGGCTCAGAAACAAGCCTTCATCCAGTCTTCTGTGCCGGGGCACTGGGGTCGTTTCCCGCTCTGGGCTGTTGCGGGGAGCGCTGCAATGAACACAGGGGTGCAAGAGGGTTTTTGCAGTGCGTTTCATGGCACGCATGCGCAGAAGAAAAAGCAAAATCTTGCAAGTTGCTGCTGTGTGTGGACGTGGAGAGCGTCACGCTGAGCGAGGTCGGGCAGAAGGAGGGGGTGCATGAGAACGGTCACTCTCAGGTGAGGTATACAAAGTTTCGGAGTAAAGAACAAATACCCAAACGCGACAGACACGGAGAACTGGTCTTTGGTAGGAAGCTTATCGCCACAGAGGGCATGGGGAGGGGGTCTCACCGAGGCGCTGGGGGAGGGAAGCTGACACTGGTGCAAGGTTTGGTGCTAGAATGTTCCATGCATGAAACCCTGCCATTATCGACACTGTAAAGCAATGTGCCTAAAATAAAAAATTTTTTTTTTTAAAAATTAAGGGCCAGAGAGATAGTACAGTGGGTAGCGCGCTTGCCTTGCATGTGGCTGACCTGGGGTTAATCTCCAAAACCCTGTATGGTCCCCTAAGCCCTGCCAGGAGTGGACCCCTGAGTGCAAAAACCAAACCAAACCAAACCAAACAATTCTAAAAAGACTTCTAAAAATAAATGAACAAATCAAGACAGCCTTCTCTGGAGGCAGCTGGGCTCCCTCCTTGTCGGGTGAGCAGAGCAGGGGGGCGTAGGCTCCTCCTTCTGCGGGTTCCTTCGGGCGACACAGGAAGCAGGGCCAGGGCGCTGCTAATGAGCAGGTGATACAATATTCATTGTGTCGAGTTAACTCTTCAAACAGACCCGCTAATTGTGGGAAGGGGGGAGTGGGGGAGATTACAGCTGTTAAGACAACAAAGCCGGCTCCCCTCTGTGGTCAAACCGTCCTTCCCCCCCCCCCCCCACCACCACTCCTGGTGGGGGCCCGGGGGTCCCCACGCTCATCAGCTATTCTCCTTGGCGCGGGGGTGTTGGGGGCGGGCTGCTCCTGCTCCAGCTACCACAGGGGGAGCAGTTGCAGGCGGCTGACCTTCCGCCCCTCTCTCTCTGCCTGCCTCGGCTCCCAGGGCAAGTGCTCTCGGGAAGTGAGCACTGATGGGAGTCTGCCCGGCACACCCCACAGGTCACCTGCTCCTCCGGGCAGTCACCGAGCCACACCCGGCCCCACTTGTGGCAGGGGTCAGGAAATCATCCCCACACCTGGTTTCTCGGGGAGGGGCGGGGCTCGGGGCGGGAGCCAGGAACTGGAGGGGGTCAGTCCCAAACTCTGACTCAGGCTGCCTAGGGCCCTGGCCTTGCCCTCACAGAAAATCTTCAGGAGGAGACGAACGGTGAAGTGAGACCGTTCCATTAGGAAGGGCCTCGGGGCTGGGCCTCCCAGACAAGTGATGGGATGAGTGGAGATGCTCAAATAGACACACAGGTCTGGGCCCGGGCGAAGGTCAGGACAAAGCACATGGTAAAGCACACGGATAAAGCACATGGGTAAAGCACATGGATAACACACATGAATAATGCACATGGATAAGGCTCATGGGTAAGGCATATGGATAAGACACATGGATAATGCATGTGGGCACTGCACATGGATAATGCATGTGAATACAGCACATGGATAATGCACATGGATAAGGCTCATGGGTAAGGCATATGGATAAGACACATGGATAATGCACGTGGGCACAGCACATGGATAATGCATATGGGTACAGCACATGGATAATGCACATGGATAAGGCTCATGGGTAAGGCATATGGATAAGGCTCATGGATAAGGCTCATGGGTAAAGCATATGGATAAGACACATGGATAATGCACATGGGTACAGCACATGGATAGCACACATGGATGAAGCACACAGATAAGGCACATGGATAAGGCGCATGGACAGCACACATGGGTAAAGCCCCTGGAAAAAGCTCTTGTTCCTACCCAGGAGAGCTGACTCCCTCCTCTGCCCCACAGGAAAAGCGACAGCAGAGCCCTTGCATGGAAATACTGAGGGAAACGAGCTCCATCGCCTCCAGATGTTCCAAGCCAGACACTCTCGAGTTGGCCAGCTTTGCCGTGGCCCAGAGTCCAGCAGGAGAAGGACGCCGTCATCCAGGCAGACCGGGGTCTCCAAGCAGGCAGCAGAGGGCCAACCGCCCGCCACGGTGGAACGTAATAATAGAACAGTGCCTTGGAGTGCCCCCACCTCTTCCGGGTGTTCTGGGGGGGGGGGGAAGGGGGGCTCCACAGTTCCTTTGCCGAGACACCACAGGAGATTCCATCCTGACCCGGTAAATGGAAAATGACAAGGTGGCCCAGAAGCTGTGGGACGGCAGGCAGCGTGAAGAGAGGGTCTAGACCCCACTGAGGAATGGCTTGTCCCGAAGAGAAAATGAAATCGTGCTCTCTGCATGACTCCCATCTGGATAAAATACATGTCCAAGTGAAATACAAAGGCACTGGGGATGTTTTTTATTTAAATAGTGGAGTCAGGAAGAGCTTTCAAAGCAAAACCCAGGCACCACCAAGGAAAAGGTATTTCTGAATATAGAAAAAGTCAAAATATCAAGGATAAGCTGGAGAAAAGGGTTGGTCTGTTACAAAACGGACAAATAGAAAAACAGTGATGGCATCTCAATAAAAAGATGATGAAATAATCAAAGGACCCAAACAGGAAACAAAAAAAAATCCATTTACGATGTTAAAAGCCAGTATACATGAGATACAGCTTTAAATTCTCATTGTATTAATCAAATTGAGGGAGGGCATTTGAGCCTGGTAATACCCCTGGCACTACTTGGGCACCGAGCACTGAGTGAGGAGTAAGTCCCGAGCACTGCTGGGTGTGGTGTCAACCCCCAAACAGAACAACAGCGAAACCCCCAAGACCATGAAGAGGACACAACAGTACTAGGCCTCGGCGCCCACAGAGGGATGTGGGTTCCCGGGAGAATCACACCAGCGGGCAGCACAGGGGCCCGACCCCGCCCGGGGCCAGGCCCCCTCCCGAGCCGGGCGCTGAGCCAGCTCAGTTTTCTTGCTCCTTCCAGTCCCTTTGAATTGAATTCAGGCGTCACCAGCTTCTCGGCGGGTTTTGTCCTTCCTCCCTAATAGAGTGTATTTTTTTTATTAAATATTGGTTAAGAACATGGTGCCGTTTTCAAGCGCAACAGCTTTTCAATCTGCACACGGCACCGTATGTTCACACGAGAAGACTCATTTGCATCCCTCGTCCAACCGCCGACCCTTCCCCCGCCTCACCCCAACTCTCCCTTCCCTTCTGGCTGCTACCGCTGCCCGGGGGCCCCCGTCTGACTGTCTGATTGAGAGGACTCGCTTGCTTTGTTTCTCCACCACAGATGAGGGGAGTCAGACAGTGACTTAGGCCACGAAGCCGAATCCACCTGGGGGCTCGTCCACGTGTCTGTGTTTCGGCACATGAAGGGATTTCACCCCTCTAAATAGCTGCCTGGTGTTTGGTTGTGTTCTGCACGCCCGCTGCAGCAACTTGACCCAGTCAGTCACCTGTCGGTGTGCACTTATAGACACAGACACGCCTTTATGCACGTGCATGTCTACAAGCACACACTCATGCACACAGGCACACACAAGCACACTTATATGCACACACGCATGCACATACATGTTCACATACACACATGCACACATGCATGCACACGCACACACATGCATTCATGCATATGCACACATGCACATACATGCACACACTCACTTGCATGTGTGTGCACACACACATATATACATATGTGAGATGGATCCCCGTCCCGTGGCTCTTGTTTGCCATGAACGTCGAAATGCAGATACCTAGGGCTTGGCTTCTGATCCAGAAGTGCCACCACTGGAACTCTGAATTCCAACTCAGGATCCAACTCTGAATTCCGACTGTGAAATCCAGCTCAGATTCTACTCTGAGTTTCTGAAGGTCTCTGTGCTGGCTTCCCTCCGCGGCTCCACCAGCTGCCCTTCCCACCAACGGTGCCAAGGGGTTCCTTCTCGCCAGGCCCGACCCTTTGATCACCAAAGACCCGGAGCCCACCTTGACCTGAGACCCCCGCGGTGGTGCCTCCTGAGTGCAAATGCTTGAGCCCGCGGTTGGAAAGGTGTGGAAGGAAAAGCTTTGCCTTTCCACTCACTTCCTTATTTTATTAAAAAAAAAAAATTCTTACAAGTTAAAGAAATTGTTTTATTAAGGCACCATGCCCTACAAAGTTACTCACAGTTGGGTTTCGAGCATGTAAACTTCCAGCCCAGTCCCACCACAGCGCCCACCTCCCCGGGACCCCTCCCACCCAGCCCCCGCCTAGGCAGGTACAGTTTTTAGTGTGGGGGCGATCGTTCAGGTTGTTGTTGTTTTTCTTTTGGCTGGTTGGTTTGTATGTTTTGTTGTTCGGGGTCCACATGTGGCAATGCTCAGGGGTTACTCCTGCCTCTGTGCTCGCCAGTCACTCCTGGCAGCCTCAGGGAACCGTATGGGATGCCAGGGATCAAACCCAGGTTGGCTGTGTGCAAAGGCCCTGGTGGCTGTGGTTCTGTCTCCTGCTTACAGTGCTGCCGGCCCTGTGTGTCAGTGAATCCAGGCCACAGCTCCACCTCCTCGCGTGCCTGAAGCCCCGGGCCCCTCTGCCCACCGCTCCTGCCTACCCCCCTCGATTTCTTTCCGCTCACGTCTGTCAGAGCTCTCTTCTTGCCAGCTTCTCCTAAGGCCAGGCTGCTTCTATTTAAAGAAAGGCTCTCGCTATTAAGTTGGAGAAATAGGAACAGAAAATGTTTAGCCCCTCGCGTGAGCTCCTTCCAAGCTGTCCGATCTCCGAGGCAAGTGTGAGCTGTGAGTCGGGGGGCCGAGAGAGACGCCCCGGACTCCAGTGCGGCCGGGCAGCATATGGCGGCTTGGATTCACATCTCAGCTCTGCGATCTCCAATTACAGAGAGAAACGGCACAAAACTTCTGCCAGTTATTGGTTACTGGGGGGTGGTTGTCAAATTTTCCATGTTTTTTGCTGTCTCCTGATCATTCTCCCATGGACTGTTTTTAGGTATTTCACCAAGTTTTCACAGCGAAGATGGAGAGAGAAAGTCAGGGCCAAGCAACCCATTCTATAGCTTGTTAAATAGATGGGGAGGTGGAGAGAGGGAGAAGAGAAGAGAGGAGAGGGGAGGGGAGGGGAAGAGAAGGGAGGAGAGGAGAGGAGAGGAGAGGAGAGGAGAGGAGAGGAGAGGAGAGGAGAGGAGAGGAGAGGAGAGGAGAGGAGAGGAGAGGAGAGGAGAGGAGAGGAGAGGAGAGGAGAGGAGAGGAGAGGAGAGGAGAGGAGAGGAGAGGAGAGGAGAGGAGAGGGGAGGGGAGGGGAAGAGAAGGGAGGAGAGGAGAGGAGAGGAGAGGAGAGGAGAGGAGAGGAGAGGAGAGGAGAGGAGAGGAGAGGAGAGGAGAGGTGAGAGGAGGGGAGAGGAGAAGAGGAGAGGGGAGAGGAGGGGAGAGGAGAGGAGAGGAGAGGAGAGGAGAGGAGAGGAGAGGAGAGGAGAGGAGAGGAGAGGGGAGAGGAGGGGAGAGGAGAAGAAGAGAGGGGAGAGGAGGGGAGAGGAGAGGAGAGGAGAGGAGAGGAGAGGAGAGGAGAGGAGAGGAGAGGTGAGAGGAGGGGAGAGGAGAAGAAGAGAGGGGAGAGGAGGTGAGAGGAGAGGAGAGGAGAGGAGAGGAGAGGAGAGGAGAGGAGAGGAGAGGAGAGGAGAGGAGAGGAGAGGAGAGGAGAGGAGAGGAGAGGAGAGGAGAGGAGAGGAGAGGAGAGGGGGAGGAGAGGGGAAGGGAGGAGAGGGGAAGGAAGGGGAAGGGAGGAGAGGGGAAGAGAGGTGAAGAAAGGAGAGGGGAAGAGAGGTGAAGAAAGGAGAGGGGAAGGGAGCAGA
Organism: Sorex araneus; assembly: GCF_027595985.1. Classification (NCBI taxonomy): domain Eukaryota; kingdom Metazoa; phylum Chordata; class Mammalia; order Eulipotyphla; family Soricidae; genus Sorex; species Sorex araneus. The sequence continues at coordinate 64,803,982 of NC_073308.1, forward strand.
GGGGAAGGGAGAGGAAGGGAGGAGAGGGGGAGGGAGGAGAGGGGAAGGGAGGAGAGGGGAAGGGAGGGGAGGGGGAGGGAGGGGGTAGAGAGGGGAATGGGAGAAAGAATTGGCTTTGGAATAGAATAAAATGATGGGGTCAAAAGACATTTATAGAGTAAATTTTGTTTTTGTTTGTTGCTCTAATGCCCATTGACAGAGTTCGAAGTTACCCATGTGAGACAGATCGCAGGGAAAGGTAGGTGAGAACGGGCAATGAGGCCGGTGGGAAGTCTCCAAGGAAAGGTTCGGGCTTGTACAACACCTAATCAGAGAGAAAGAACAAAAGGGAATACCCTGCCATAGTGGCAGTGTGGGGTGGGGGGAGACGGGACTGGGAAGGGGGGGTGGGAGGTTGGGTTTACTGGTGGTGGAGAATGGGCACTGGTGAAGGGATGGGTTATCAAACTTTGTAAGGGAGAAACATGAGCACAAAAATGTATAAATCTGTAACTGTACCCTCACGTTGACTCACTAATTAAAAATAAACTATAATAAAAAAAAAAAATAAATAAACTAGAATCAGTTGCATGCAAAGCAAATGCCTTACCCATGTAATATCTCTCTAGCCTAAACTGTATATTTTTAAATGGTTAAAATGGGAGGTAACACTGTGTGAAATTTACCACAATAAAAAAGAGGCAATGTCATGATAATCCAAATAATTAAAAAAAATTATTAGTAATGGGGCTGGAGCGATAGCACAGCAGGTAGGGCGTTTGCCTTGCATGCGTCCGACCCGGGTTCGATTCCTGGCATCCCATATGGTCCCCCGAGCACCGCCAGGGGTGATTTCTGAGTGCAGAGCCAGGAGTAACCCCTGAGCATTGTCGGGTGTGACCCAAAAAGAAAAAAAAAATTTTATTAGTAAATCACTGTGGGGTACAGTTACAAACTTTCTTGTTTATATTTGGTTTACATCAATAATCCAAATATTTTTAAATGATATTAAATAATGATATATGTTTTGAAAAAAAAAAAATAAAAGACAAGAAACAATTATTTAAGATAAAAAAAAAAAAAAAAAAAAAAAAAAAAAAAGGTTCGGGCTTGTTGCTCATGGCCATGAAAAGCTTGTGTTTGCTGCCCTCGTCGCCCTTCACACAGCACGTAAAGGCCGGTTACCCGGGCCGGGGACACGCGCCCAGGGACGCAGCTCAGCCCTGCAGGCGCCAGCTGGGTTCCACTCAGCACTGCCCGGTCCCGAGACATACAGTCATGACTGTCGCCCCTCAAACGTCTGCCCCTCCAATACTGGGCAAGGCAGCAGCTCGCAGGCCTCGTCCTCTTGCCCTCTGTCCAGTAGAAGTGGCCCCCTGGGGTCGACTCTCGTAGGCCCTCGGGATCGCGTCTAAGCACTTGCACTGCCGTGAAGGGTGAGAGCGAGGCTCCCGACAGCACAGCGGCCCAGGAGAGCGGGAAGGAAGTTCCACAGCTCCCAGCTCACAGGCCAGTGCTCACTGCTTCCTCCACAGAGAAGCACTCCGGGGAAATCCAGGTGGCAGCAGCACCCCAGGACAGTGGCCAGCAGGCCCTCCCCGGGCCGGCCTGTCCAGCCTCCCACACCGCGTCACTCCCGCTCCTGCTCTGCTCCCACCCCCCAGCGAGGAGGGCGGCTGTTCCTTCCTCCCACAGCCGAGTTCTATCCCCACAAAACCCACGTATTGATGGAGGATCTAGAGTCAGGCCCAACATAAAAATCCCTTCAGGGCCGGAGCGATAGCACAGCGGGGAGGGCGTTTGCCTTGCACGCGGCCAACCCGGGTTCGATCCCCGGCATCCCATATGGTCCCCCAAGCACTGCCAGGAATAATTCCTGAGTGCAGAGCCAGGAGTAACCCCTGAGCATCGCTGGGTGTGACCCAAAAAGCAAAAAAAAAAAAAAAAAATCCCTTCATCAGTTTGTCTCATCAAAATCCCAAACTGGCAGGCCCTTGCTGGGGTTTTTGCTTTTGGTTTTCGGGCCCCACCCGGCTGGCGCTCAGGGCCACGCGGGGCTGGGTGGGGCGCCCGTGTGGGGCCAGGAGGGCGCCCGCTGACCCTGCACACGGCAAGCGCCAAACTCCTCAGCTATCGCGCCGGCCCGGTCCCTCAGCCTTTAACTTTCTATGTCACGTGTGTAGAAGTGTCAGAGTCGCAGCTGAAGTGTACAAGACGCAGAACCATTTCAAACAGGACTGACTCCGCAGGGCCTAATGTCCGGCCCTGCCTGCAATGCGGTTCCCCAAGCACTGCCAGGAATGTTCCCTGAGCACAGAACCAGGAGTAAGCCCTGAGGACTGCCAGGAGTAGCCCAAAATCAAGCTTCCAAATCATGTACATATGTGATACCATGTATATCCCAGATAATCATATATGTGATTTTTATATTTATATTTACATATATATCATACACCCTCTCGGAGAGCCCGGCAAGCTACTGAGAGTATCCCGCCCACATGACAGAACCTGGCAAGCTCCCGGTGGCGTATTCAACATGCCAAAAACAGTAACAAGTTTCACAATGGAGACGTTACTGGTGCCCACTCGAGCAAATCCATGAACGACGGGACAACAGTGCTACAGAGCTATATATGTCATACTATTTTTTCTTTTTAATTTATTATTTTTATTATTTATTATTTTATATGTAAATATAAAAATTAAGGGCTGGAGCGATAGCACAGTGGATAGGGCGTTTTCCTTACACGCGACTGACCCAGGTTTGATTCCTTTGCTCCTCTTGGAGAGCCTGGCAAGCTACCAAGAGTATCTCGCCTGCACAGCAGAGCCTGGCAAACTATCCGTGGCATATTAGATATGCCAAAAATAGTACAAGTCTCACAATGGAGCCGTTACTGGCACCCCCTGGAGCAAATAGATGAGTAACAGGATGACAGTGATACAGTGACACAGTGATCTGATACATCATATATATATATAATATCATATATTTATATATATTAAAGGCTTATGCCAAGTGATACTATTTTATTACTATGATTTTTGAATGGTGGGATCCCCAAAGTACAGAGGACCCAAGAAATGCAGAATCCCCAAGAACCGGAGGACCAGGAGGTGAGAAGGTGGCGAAAGCAGCCGTCAGTCGCGTGCAAGCAGGAAGCCGTGAGTTGGGCCTCGCGCCGCGCATGCTCTGAGCGCGATCCTGCTGCCAGGTGCGGGGTCTGAGAGCCGGGGGCGGGACCACAAGCCGCCCTCAGGACCCGCGGAGAGCACAAGTACAGCGGAGCTGGAAGAGGGGAGCGCGACAGGCAAGCTTCACAACCCAGCACAGCACACACCACGTGTGAGCCCCACAACGGAACGAGTGGGCGGCAGCTGGCTGTCAGGACACCCACAGAGGAAGGGCAGGGCAGAAACGGGTGAGTGGTCGAGGCGCTGAGCTTCCCGGCAGCACAGTGGAAAAGGGTCAATAGAACTAAGTATTACGACACAAGAATTCAGGGGCAGGGGCAGGGGCAGTCCCGGGCCGGGGGCAATACCAGTGCGCCCTCCGCCCCAGGTGGCCACACGTTTGTGCGGCTGCTCTGCTGCTGATCAACCACGATCCGGAGGCCAGCTAGACTATTTTCAGTCCCAGCCGCTGCTTGCAGCCATGTCTCTAGACTGTGACTAAGCCATAGCCCCACGCCGGCCGAGGAGGGGAAATATCCTTCTTTCTCGTTTCTTTTCCCTTTTCGGGGAAAAGCGGCATGGCATCCGCCATATTATGAGGACCATTAAGCAGGTATGAACTTGGTGGTGTGGGAAGAAAAAAAAAAGAGGTTTGAACTTGAAACAGTGGGACGCATGGGCAGCCTCGGGCTGGGAGTGATACCGGTGCGTGCTCTGCTGAGATTCAACCCGGGTGGCCACACGTTTGTGCGGCTGTTCTACTGCTGATCAACCACGATCTGGAGGCCACCTAGATTACTTTTGGTACCAGCCACTGCTTGCAGCCATGTCTCTAGACTGTGAACTAAGCCATTGCCCCATGCTGCCCCAGGAAGGGAAATGATGCAATTTCTAACATAAATCTCCCTGGACTTAATTACTAAAATACAGAAATCCTAAACTTCATATCTCTTAATTCTCAGCAATGGAAAACTAATTATCAAATACTTCCTCGTCAGTAGGGATGCTTTTTTGGGGGAAACTCCAACAACAATAATGAGTTTTGTGTTGAAATATGGAATGTAATCAAGGTAAAGAGAAAACGAAGTGAAATTTATCAGCTATGCAGGCGGGGGTGGGGGGTGGGGGGTGGGAGGTATACTGGGGTTTTTGGTGGTGGAATATGGGCACTGGTGAAGGGACGGGTGTTCGAGCATTGTATAACTGAGACATAAGCCTGAAAACTTCGTAACTTTCCACATGGTGATTTGATAAAATAATTTTTTAAAAAAGAATTAAGTATTACATATTCTTTTTTTTATTTTTAAATTGAATCACTGTGAGGTAGGCCCTTACACAGCTGTTTGTGAGTAGGTTTCAGTCATTCAGTGTTCCTGCACCCATCCCTCCACCTTACTTTTTCTTTTTAGGGGCTCTGGGGAACATAATGGGCTCAAACACCCCCAGGACAGCCAGAAGGACATGGAAGAACAGGTCTGAGGGACACGGATTTCCAGCTCCAGCCTGTCCTCTGATGGGCCATCCTGGGCACCTTCCCTGAGGGGCTGAGGGCGGTAGGCAGGTGGGTCGGGCCCGTGAGTGGTCTGTGGGTGACCAGCCACTGGGAAAGAAGCAGATGACTCCATGGCGAAATAATGATGAGCCATGAATGATCTTGACAGGCCAGAGCAATGAGCTGGAGAGAACAAGATAAAATTAACAAGGACAAATGTTTGGTGCTTTCTTCAGGTCGGGAGGTGGGGGAAAAAACCCCACAAAGTGATGACATAAACCCAGGATGGAAGGGACAAGGCTCACCAGTGGAAAATATTTTTTAAACAATTAGCAAATCTTTGAATTGAAAATACACCTGTAGAAAAACGTGTGTGTGTGTGTGTGTGTGTGTGTGTGTGTAACTTACTACAATTCTGTCTCCTGGGCAAGGGATATAACCGCTTTTATATGACCTTTTTTTTTAATTTTTTAATTCTTTTATTAATTCACCATGTGGTAAGTTACAAAGCGTTCAGGTTATAAATATGACCTTTTTTATTATACTTTGTGACTATTATACTTTGTGACTATAAGTCTACATTTAAATGTGGATTCTGGATATTCTGCTTTAATTCTATGAGTGATGAGGTAGATGCCTGTGTTAAAACCCATTTGTTTTTTTTTGAGGGGGGGCGTTTGGGCTACTCCCCTGCTGTCTCCAGGCCTTTTCCTGAAGTTGTGTTCAGGTGTGACCCCTGGTGGCACTCAGGGTTCCATCCATAGGTGATGCCAGGGACTGAATGGGGGAGGAGATCCAGATGCGAGGCTTAACCCCAATACTATCTCTCCAGCCCAGGAAACCTCGCAGGAAATGGCGAAGTATTTGTTAGTAAGCTTCTCTGTCCAACACAACTATTTCCATCACTTGTCTGTCCGTTATTCGTGTTTCATGCTTTACTTTTAAGTAAACATGAAGGAGAGAAAAATAAACAAAAAGAGAATAAGCATACACAAACAAGTGCGCTTGGAACCCCCCGTGGTTTGTGGGCTTGAAGGCAGGAAGAGAACTAACCTCACAGGGAGTTTCAATGTCGCAGAGACTAAAGGAGGCGATGGTGGTCTTGCCAGAGCTGAAGGGGCCGAGCAAAGACTAAGTGTGCCCAAGGCGAATGGAAGGTCACACCTGAGAACAGCATCCCTAAAACCTGCAGAGTTTTCTTCTCCTAGAAACTGCCATTGTGCTCTCACAATAGGTGATAAATATATCAACGCTTTGTTAGCAGAAGTGCATCCATCTTGACAGTGAGGGGATTCTGGATTGAAATGGTAAAATGGTAAGCAACGTCACCTAGCTGGTCTGTTTATGGCATTGCTGAGACACAACCAATGTGCTGAAGCTACAGGGAGGAGAATTTCAATTCACTGCAAAAAGAAAAGGTCTTCCTGGGAGAGAGACCTCTACAAGAGACAAAGTGAAAACCTCTGTAGTTCCCAGGAGAGGGCTTGTAAATGAAGCAAGGAAAAAAAATTTCAAGAACTGGCCAAGGCATTAGCTTTCAAAAAAATTTTTTTTGACCACAATCTATAATGGAAAATGTATTTTATACCCCACCAAGTGCATACATATGCCACCAAGTTTAAAATGGTAACAGAAGTGTAACACGATGATACTCGCAATTACTATAAGTGGTGCATTTCGTTGTTTTCTATTTTACTCTTTTAAAATGGTGACCTTTAGCCCCCTAAATTGATTTCATCTCTCATGCCATCTCATGCAGATTGAAAAACAATGGACCGGAGAATTGTTTAGTAGAACTATTTGGCTGAGCCAGAGGATCAAACATTCCTTCGGAAAATGAGATTCTGTAACTTTTAGGTCTCCCAAACCCTATTAGGGAGCTTAAACACACACACAACCCTGGAACCGAAGCGCTTTTTTTCGTTTCCAGCATTCCCACCTTGCATTCCCACACTCCAGCTTGTTGAACTTTCTCACTGTGGAGTCTATTTCTAGTATTACCTGTCCTACCTTCCCACTGTCACTGCAAAGATCTCTCCTTCTCTTACCCGAGTCATCGATGAGAAGGGAAACTGTACGGGACCAAGCACAAAAGCCCAGGCAGGACATGGGTCAAGCTCAGGTGTGCTCAGTTGATGGAGTTTCTAGGAAAAGGTTAGACACCCTCCACTCAGACTAACCCTACTCTAGTTTCTGGGTCCAGAACATGGAGAAACTTTGCTCAGCGTGTTCCCACTGAGACGGTGACTATGACAGAGGGTCAGTGATGAGTATAGCAGGAGACGGTACTGTTTGCTCAGTATTTCAGAGGGCAGCAAACCTGATCTGTTTGGGGCTGCTACCAGCTCGAAGTTGCTCAAGGCTACTCCCACGGTCTTATGGTATTGGGGGTCCAATCCAGGGTTCACACACAAAGACACACACACACACACACACACACACACACACACACACACACATGCTTCAGCCCTTTGAGCCATTGCCCTGGCTCCTTTGCAGAGACTTTAGATGGTGCCTGTGCAAGCACCTGCTGTACAGTTGTTGACCAACAGGCCATCAGCAATATGACTGGAATCTTCCTCCTTAGTAGTCTAGAAACTTCTGTATGCTGTTGTGTCAAGTGAGTTTGATACCAGCTCCAAAAATTCACTCCTTCGCATCGCCAAGTCTTTTTCTCAGTTTTTAGAGTCTTTCAATAGTTTAACATCAAGTTTGCTAGTCTTTGGTTTTCTTAAACTTTTCAACCGTTGACTTATCTTTTTCTTTTTCTTTTTAATTTCTGGCCCACCCAGTGGTGATCAGGGCTTACTACTGGCTCCTCCTCACTCATTCTCATCACTCAGGGACCATTCTTGGACAGGGCTTGGGAAACCAGGGTTAAACCCAGGTCAGCCTCGTGCAAGGCAAGCACCCTGCCCTCTGTACTATCTCTGCACTATGCGCCCCCAACCCTCTTTTAAAAATCAGCTCTTGTGCATGTCTCATTTTCCTTAGATCTCCTAACTTTACCAGCGAGCTGTTCAGTATGAACAGCTCGCTGGTAAAGTCCAGCAGTCATGTGAGCAGTGGGTCTTCTGCAGTATATGGGGAATTATTTCCCTCCTAGAAATGTTTCCAGAATGTTAACAATGTCAATATTCAATAGAGACCAGAGAGGAAGCAAACAAGCACCAGCCAGTCAGCAAGCAAGCCCGCTGATGCGACCATCTGAATACTTAGGGTTGAGTAGGATTCCAGTAAACTCTGTGCCTCAGCCTGTTTTATAAATAAAGTTTTATTCAAAACACACACACAGACACACAGACACACACAGACACACACACACACACACACACACACACACACGAAATGCTTCCCAGACCATCTCTGGAAGTACAAAGAAAGAGAATGAGACCGAAGTAACCTAGCCTTCTTGGACACCATGCCCTCCTCAGCAAGCAGGCGTCTCTCCCTTGTCCACTTGGTTCTGAAAGACCTCTGTGCCACTAGGGGGTGCGTTTCTTGATGTGCCAAGAGTGGCGGATTCAACTGGTGCTTTTAAATACTACCTCTGCCACTCAACCGGCTGGGTGACACAAGCAAGTTTCTCTTTATGCCTCAGTTTTTTGGTCTGGGAGAAAAATGGATTCTCTCATGGCACTGAGGGAAAGAGGAAACAACGAGAACAGTGGCCACCCTGGCCAGCCTCATATCCCGGTACCCTCTGGTGCCCTCTCCTTTACTTTGTCTCTCAGTTTGTGCCCAAGAAACCTCCCAGAGCCTCGGCTGCTTCTGGCATCGCTCCCGCCGGTGACGTTTTCTCTGAGCTTTGGGGCAGACCTGCTTCCTAAAGGCTGGGATGTGTCTGACTCCACTGACGGTCTCTTTGATCCCAATTACACTGGCCAAGATGACAAAGTCACTTTCTCTTCCCAACCCCTGTCACTTTCCTGCCAGTTCACTTTCCCCCTGGAGTCCAGCCTCAGCCTTCTTTGGTGATTCTCCTCCTTTCTGAGTAATAAAACTGTCAGCTGGGCGCGCCAAACGCGTGTCAGCTGGTGTCCTTCTAGGAGGGCTTCCAGCAGGTGAGAGGATGAAGGTCTTCTGCACTGTGACCCGCCTCGTTGCCAGTTGTCAGGCTTTCAAGAAACCTAATGGGCCTGATGCTGAGCAGGAGAGTACTTTTACCAGCAAGCAAAAAAACTCTTGCCAAAGACCCAGGTAAATATTTCAGTGCAGCGGGTTGTTATTTCCAAGTAGTTTCTGGTACACAGAATAGAGTAATTGGACGGGCATATATTAGCTACCTCCTTGAGGCACTGCCAGAGTGATAGTCCAGCGGGTAAGGTGTTTGCCTTGCACGCAGCTGACCCGAGTTCGATTCCTTCGCCCCTCTCGGAGAGCCCGGCAAGCTACCAAGGGTATCTAGCCTGCACGGCAGAGCCTGGCAACCTACCGGTGTTATATTCATATGCCCAGAACAGTAACAAGTCTCACAATGGAGACATTACTGGTGCCCGCTTGAGCAAATCGATGAGCAACGGGATGCAAGTGACAGTGACAGTGACTTGAAGCACCAGAAATACACAACAGACAGAGCTCTACCCTTAGAAACTTCCAGTCTCCCTCTACTCTCACCCCGTCGGGTCTTCTTGCTGCTTGAGCCAACTGGAGTCTTGTTTGTTAGGCAAACACACACCAGAGAAGGGCTTGCTTCATGCTTTTTTAAATTCCCAAAGCACTTAGGTCAGTGATGTGCAGCCCAGCAGACCGCAGGAATGAAGCTGACCCCGTGGTATGGGACGTGCTTCCCTGTAAATGCAGCATCCCCGCCAAAAGGGGAGCTTGGGCAAGGCCGGGACCCCTGGAAGAACAAGACGGGGAGCCGGGGAGGGGTAGTCGGGGCTGGGACATTGCAGAGCCTGATCCCAGCACTAAGTCAGAGGAAGAAGAGAATGTCAGATGTACCAGTTTCTTTAACCAGTCATCTGTTTTAGTGTGGCTGCTCGACCTCATATCTCTTAATTCTCAGCAATGGGAAACAAATTATCAAATGCTTCCTTTTCAGCAGGTCCGACTTTAGGGGGGAGAAACTCCAAACAATAATAGTGAGTTTTTTTTTTTAATATTGAATGCAAAGTAAAGTGAAAGTAAAGTGAAATTTATCAGTTACACATGCGGGGTGGGGGGCTGGGGAGGTAGGGGGGTTGGGGGGAGGTATACTGTGATTCTTGGTGGTGGAATATGTGCACTGGTGAAGAGATGGGTGTTCGAGCATTGTATACTGAGACTTAAACTTGAAAGCTTTGTAACTTTCCACATGGTGATTCAATAAAAGAATAAATTAAAAAAAAAAGAGGATGATGAAAATGAATAAAATCATTCCCCAAAATGTTGACATTAAAAACAACAACAAAAAAAAAAAGAAGAAGAGAATGTCCGTTTCTGGTCAATTTCCCTTCCTCTAACGGAGGGATTGCACATAAAAAGTAAAGTAATCCTACTAAATATTTGCATAGGGTTTTCTGGTGAAAAGAGTTGTTTTTAAGTTCTGTGTCTCTTGGCTGGCTTGTGTAGCCTACTCTGTAACCTGTTACGACAATACTTTTGTTATGTTGAGCACACACATATTCATTTGGGAAAACACAGGTGTCTTACGGAACTGGTTGCGGTTCTGGGAATTACAATGCTGTTAATGGTGGTTTCTCAAAAACACAGATTAATCCTGGCTAGGGGCATCATGGACGGTGGTCCTGTCTTTCTCAGTCACTCACCCAGTCTATTTTAAACATTTCTTAAAACAGAAGTGTTCCCTGTTGGGGGAGGAGGAAAGGGTGTCGGGGGCACAACCAGCAGTGCCCAGGGCTGCTCCCGCGCGGGGGTGCTTGGGATCAGGCATCACCAGGCACTGAGCTTGGTACTCCGTGTGCAAAAAACGCCCCGATTTTCCTCCCTTTCTACCCCAAGATGCCACAACCACATTTTGATCAAGCCCACTCACTGCTACTCCTGACTGGCCTTTCCCCCCACAGTTCTCCAGCTGAACCTTTTCAAAGGAAAGCGGAATGGAGCTTTAAATAAATAAATAAATAAATAAAATTTAAAAGGTTTGGTTTTTTGTTTTTGGGTCACACCCAATGGCACTTGCTCCTGCCTCTGCACTCAGGGGTCACTCCTGGTGGTGCAGGGGGACCATACGTGGTGCCACAGGTAGAACCCACGTTGTCTGTATGCCAGTGCCTCACCCGCTGAACTATCACTCCACAATTTTTTTTTTTTTTTTGCTTTTTTGGGTCACACCCAGCGATGCACAGGGGTTACTCCTGGCTCTGCACTCAGGAATTACTACTGGTGGTGCTCAGGGGACCCTATGGGATGCTGGGATTCGAACCCGGGTCGGCCGCGTGCAAGGCAAACGCCTGCCCGCTGTGCTATCGCTCCAGCCCCTCACTCCACAATTTTTTAAAAATACAAACTAGAAATAAAAAGGAAACAGAGGTATAAGCAAAATGATCAAGCAGAATGAATTTACCGCAACCTGGCTGGCTATTCGGCGAGCTTGGGTAGGGCTGAGTCCAGAGGGGGTCATGGTGGTGGCTGTGAGGAGGCGCTTGGGGGTGAAGGAGGGCGGCGAGGGGGTGACACTCAGAGGCTGGTACCCCACCCCTGGTAGATGCTGGAACAACCGAAGGGTGGAAATGGGCAGGGGAGAGGGCACTGAGGGATTCTTTCTCAAAAGGAGCCAGCAGGCCAAATAAACTTACACACGTTTGTTCTAGAAGACCCTAAATGATGCCCAGTGAGCCTACACTTCTGAGCGCACAGGGCTGGGGCTGAGAACCGAGGGGCCAGAGCTGGGCGGAGGGACGAGTCGGGTGGGTCACACAGAGCCTGTCTGCTCTTGGGCTGGGACCTCTGGCAATGTGCCCGCTCAGGAGGAAGCAGCCGGGGACAGCAGGACACAGCCCGCCGGGGTGTCACGAGTCAGCGGGACCTAGGGTCCCTATGGGCAGCTGGGTGAAGTCCGCCTCTGCCAACGGCGCAGGCACACACGTGTGAGGTCCAGCTCTCACCTGGGCCAGGATGAAGGGCTGATGGCCACATCCGGATGGCGGCATCCCCAGGAGGGGCAATGACCAATCACTGCCCAGACCATCGTCTTTGATCCAGAGCACTCGAAATGGGTGCACCCGTCAGTCTGGTGGCAGGGACCCAGGGCACGTGCTTGTACTTCCTGCTCCCAGGAGGGACCTCCAAGAGGGGTGACTCAGTGGGCTAAAGGAACCCAGACCCAGGCGGCCTCCACGTGGCCTGCTGCTGTGCCCGCCATGGGGAGACCCAGCCCGACACCTGCGTCTGTGCCCAGCTCCTCTGCGTGGGACCAGCACGCTCCCCTGCTCAGGCTGGGCGCCCTACAGGTGCCACGAGGAGTGTAGGAAAAGCAGCCTGGGCTGTCTCGGAGGGGTGCGGCTACTCCGGATCACACAGGATGCAGGCACCTCCCAAGGACGCGGCTCCAACACAGCTGCAGGCTCCAGAGAACACTTACCTGCACAGGGTTTTGCAGTTTGCATGTTCTTTGGGGGAGCTAAAGTGTGCCCCACACCCAGCTGTGCGCACGGCGCACTCCTGGCAGGCTCGGAGACCATCTGTGGCTCTGAGGACGAACCACCGGCACCCCTGGACTATCTCTCCCGTCCACCACACTTTTTATTTTAAATCCAGAAGCTAGTTAAATGGAAGTTTGTAAACAACCTTGTAACCACGCAATCGAACCAAAAATGCGAGTCCAGATGCAGATCCTGAAGACCAGACCGTGCTCTCAAGCAGGCCCTTGGCTTCCGGGGAGCCCCGAGGGGGAGAAGGCTGCAGAAACACAGGCCCTGAAAACACTTTCTTTTTGTGTGTGTGGAGCAATAATCTAACACTGTTCGGCATTTCAATATCATTCCACTTTCTATAAAGAAAAACATGTGCCCAAATCTTCCCCAACAGCACTTGGTGGGGTCAAAGGTCCTGACATTCAGTCAGTTTCTGTGAAGGTTTGAGGCCACACCCAGTGGTGCGCAGGAGCTACTCCTGGCTCAGTGCTCAGGGGTCACTGTGCCAGGGCTGGAAGCTGAGCCTCCGTGTCAAGGCACGCGCTCCCACCGGCTGAGCTCTCCGGTGCCGTGAAGGTACTTTATAGGCGAGATGAGCAGGATCAGATTGTGTGCCGAGCTGAGGACCCTCAGGAGGGTGGCCCTCAGCCCACATAAAGATGGTAAGGGGAACCGGGAGTTGGGGGGAGGGAAGCTGGGGACACTGGTGGTGGGAAATTACACTGGTGGAGGGACGGGTGTTGGAACACTGTATGACTGAAACCTGATCATCAATAGTTTTGTAATGGGCTATCTCACGATGACTAAAAAAAAAAAAAAAAAAAGGTAAGAGGAAAAAGGCTGACCTTGGAATAGAAAAATCTCCCCTTGGACTTGAACTTCAAGCCTTCCCTTGGTCTCCTGCACATCATTCCTGTACTTCTCTGACCTGCATGTCTGCTGTGCAGAGCCAATTCCTTCTTTCTCTCCTCCCCTTCCAGGGTACAGACGCATCTCACTGGGCGTCTCCCTGGAGCACCTCATCTTCCCACCAGGGCGGGTTTCACCCGGAGCACCAAGATTCCCGATGTTCTCAGCTCCCAGGCCCACAGAACGTTCCTGAAACCTTCCAGTCAGCTCAGGTGTTGGAACTTGTTCTTGGCTGTAGGACGGGGTGCAAGGGACCGGGATGTCACTTCTAAACAGAAAGCATTTCGGAGCCAGGACGTGGTTCCTTCTGCCCACCGCTGTGACCCTGGGTCTTGAGTCCCGCCTCTGTCTGGGTCCCCAGATGACAAGAGCAGGTGTCCCTCCTGTGTCCCGGACACACAGAGCAGTGAGACCTGGGGTTGTCTGATATGCCACTCCACGGGGGGCGGGCTGTCATACCCTAGTGACCTCTGCTCAACTCTGCATTGCACACGCCAGGCACACGCTCACCACGTGTTCCTCACTGCTGCCAGTTCGGTGTAACATGTGCTGCGATAAACACTGACGGGTGATCTGGAGTGCTGTGTGCCCCGAGATGGGAGTAGAACAGTTTCCCTCAAGTTGTTTTATGTCAACTTTTCACAAACTGGCCTCGCCTTTCATCCAAATTATTGGTACGCCGCCCTTGCCAAACCCACCAGGATCTGTTCCATTCTAACTTGGCTTAAACCGAGTCCAGATGGGTTTGAACATTTCTGTAAACAGGACCTCACTCAAAAGTCTACCCCGACGGTGCCTGTGCTCCCATTTCCCTGAAGTTTGAATTACCTTTCTCTCTGCTCTCGCTTTCAGAGCACTAAGAAAATCCTTCAACAAGGCAGACAGACCTAACCAAAAATCTGGCTTCGGACAGATTGGAAACTGCCCGTCCCCCCCCACTGCAAACACCAACAACAGAACAGAAATAGAGAAAACCGATGGACTCCACCAGGCTTGTAAGAAACAGGATGGAGATGTCATCTGATTCCAAAATGATCTAGCCCTGGGGTTGGAGAAATAGTGCAGTGGGTAGGCGCTTGCCTTGCATGTGGCTGGCCCTGGTTCTATCCCTGGCCCCTGAGCCCTGCCAGGAGTGAGCCCGGAGCACCACCAGCTGTGTCTGTACCCTACTGCCCCCTAAAACCATCTAGCCTGGGGGTTCTCTGAAGTTTTAAGATATGAAAACCACCTTTAACTGTTGGGATCTAAGAAAAAAAATTCTCAAAATTTTGCTTTCTGACAACCCCACCCACCCCGAGAGCATCGGAGTCTCGTCCATCTCCAAAGCGCCAAACTCAGTGGAGAGCAGGAAGCTGTTCCCCATCCTTGACTCCCTCCCCGAGGCCTCGGTGCCCACCTGGTTAACGGGCAGAGGATGTCCAGTTGGCTTCACAACCACTTCTGGCTCCCAAGCCCGTTCTTCCCCGGACAGGGGAAGGCGTCCAAGTGGACCAGGTAACAGCTGGGTCCCTCCTCATCTGTCCACCTCTGGCCCCCACCCCCACTGGGCTCCCTGAGGCCAGGCTGGCCGCTCCCCAGCAGACACTCCCGGTCACACGACCTGTTTCTGGCACGAACGGGCCGCAGCTAATGGGACGGAAGCAGCTGCGGGATCCTCAGCGGGTCAGGACGAGAGTCCCAGGCGCTGTCCAGTGATCGGGGCCACCTCAGCCAAGGAGGGGACGGCAAAGCTGCTGGAACAAGGGTCACGAGAGACAAAAGCTGCAGTTTGTCTTCCTTTCACCAACCACTTCTTCTTTGTGGGGAGAAAAATGATGACAAATGCAGCTTGCTGCTGAGAACAGGCTCGGCCACACAATGGCCTGGGACTCCTCTGAACAGCAGAGCTGCTGGGGGGCAAAGGTCAGTGTCAGCGCACAGGAAGGGCCAGAAGCAGCCCCAGCCCGGAATGTAGCAGTGAGGTCACTTGGGAGCCGTGCTTCCTCCCCCCACCCCCACCCCCTGCAGTGGATTCTAATGGAGCAGGAAATCACACAGGCTAAGGCCTCAGGCCTTCCCTCCCACCCGCCCGCACGGGACGAGCTGCCACACTGAGGCCCGGAGCATGTGCCTGAGTGTAAGCGCGGAGGGGCCTGAGGAGCAAAGGCCAGGTGTGACCATCTCTCAAGAGGTCCCCACTCTCGAGACCAACACCCAAGAGTAGTAGAGATAAGGACCGGGAGGTCTGCCCCACAGCTCGGAAACTGGCCTCACACGCTGGGGGAAAAGGCAGCTCAGATAGAGAAGGGAACACCAAGTAGAGGATGTCGGGAGGACCCCTTCGGGTTGAAAGATGAGTGCCGAAAATAGACTACGGACCGAACATGATGGCCGCTCAACACCTCTACTGCAAACTACAACACCCAACAGGAGAGAGAACAAAAGGGAATGCCCTGCCACAGACGCAGAGTGGGGTGGTGGGGGATGGGGTGGGGGTGGTGAGAGGGATACTGGGAACATTGGTGGGGGTGCATGGGCACTGGTGGAGGGATGGGTGAACGATCATTATATAAGTGAAATGCAAACATGAAAGTTCATAAGTTTGTAACTACATGACAGTGATTCTCAAAAAAAAAAAAAAAGAAGAGCTCCCCACTCAGAGACAGGCCAGAACACGGCCCGCGCCTGCCACCCACGTCTCCGTTTGGTGGGGAAGACTCCACCCACCTAGCCCGAGGATGGGCTGTCGCCCGGCTCAGACCGAAACAACAGCCCACAGCGCTGCCGGCCAGCCCCGAGGGTCAGCTCCCACTCACCTGCCTGCTCAGAGCCCAGGGCCCAGCGGAGGCTGACACGGGTATGGATGGAGGCACACAAATACTCAACCCGGGACAAAGGCCCGTGCAACTGGCTGCGACGCACTGGCGCGGGAGGGGCGGCTGAGGGCCGCGGCACGGAGCAGCTCCCGCGGGGCACGCACGGCCCACGCCCACTTGGTCCAAGGTGCCCCGTGCCGCTAACTAACTCTCACTGGACGGACCTCGCCTGACAACAGCCGGCAGGAGGGAAGCAGGGGAGGGGAGGCCCCTGGGAGGCCGCGGGCCCGGGTTCACCCAAACCTGGGGACACGCGTGTGCGCCCGGCCCAGGAGCCCACCTTTCCGCAGGGCGCCGTAGGAAACAGCAAACCGGTGATTGGTACTCACAGGCTGACCCTTTCCAAGAGCCTGTCAGGAAATGATCAACGACCGCGGTGTGGGGTAAAGGGCTTCCGCTCCCCTCTCCCTGGGTTACTCGTGACACAACTGTCCCCGTGACTCGGCGAACTTGAACATCAACCCTCACTACGTGTCCCCTCCGTCCCCATCCTGCCCCCGTACCCTTCCCCAGGGCAGCTTACCGCCCTGCCCGCCCCCGGAAGCAGGGGCCGGGGAGGAGGGGGCAGGCCTGTACCACACGCCCTCCCACAACTTTGGGGTGTTCGTTCCCCCACAGCAGCCCGGAGAGGGATCCCACTCACGGGCCGGGAGAGCCCCCTGGGCGGGGGTCCAGCCCGCAGAGGGCCTGCTCTGCCCTCCCAGCGACCCCGCAGCCGGCCAGCCCCTAGCCAGCCCCCGGCGAGTGGCGCCCCAACGCCAGCCACAGACGGAGGGATCCTCCCGCCCCTGGTGTGTGCTCGAACCCAGAGCGGCCGTGTGGGGTGCTACCACGGCTGAACTGCTGATCCCCGGGACCCTTTTCAGGATGGGACTGAAACCCTGCTGCACCCCAGGGCCTTCCCAGAGCTCCTCACCAAGAGCTCTGACCTGCAGGGGGGGGGAGGGAAGAGCAAGCCCTGCCAGTGTCCCAGTGACCAGCCGCGTCGTCTCTGCCGCCCGATACACGACGCAAAGGACACGCGGGGAGCCAAAGTGAAAAAAATGCTTCGAGTTTTTTAATCCTTTTTGCATTCTGCACACTCTGCACCGACAGAGGTAAGCGGCGACGGCTGAGACTCTGGTACAGTCAAATCTGCACGTTTACACATTATCTCGTTCACATCAGGAAGAAATCAACTAGTACAAAACTGAGGCAAATTCTATCACAAAAGCAAACCATTTCATAGAAAATCGATCCAAGTCGGGAAAGCGGTCCCGGTGTCCTCACATCCTCCTCTTCTGTGTGCTTATGTACAACACTGCAAAGGGAGAACAGCAGGTGAAGGACGCAGCAAGCAGCGCTCAGAGGGGCCCAGACTCCGGCTGATCCCCTGCAAGCAACTCCCGCCACCACCCAGTGGGGTCTAGAAGTCGGCAATGAGACGGACTCGGCGGGGTCTGGACAACAACCTGGTGTCTTACGGGGCTGTGCGCTCTCGGCGAGCCGCCTGGCACGTTCGCCAAGTCGTGGCCAGGAAGAGAAGACCAAATGTTCAAGAGCCTGGCCCGAGAAGGGTGTGTGACTGCTCTATTGTGATGGTCGGGACGTCTGCAGCAACAGCCAATCAGCCCTTCGACTAGACTAGATTTCACCTACAAGACCACATGTAGTTCCTGTTCAGATTTGGGGGGTGGGGTGGAGTGTTAAGGTGACTCCATCTGTGTGCTCGGATCTCTCCCGGGGTGAACGAGGGCCGCCAGAGCTGCAGGGATCAGACCCAATGCTCCCCACTCGGGGTGCTCACCCCAGCTGCTCTGCGACCCGCAGGCCCCAACTGTAACAGCATAAATCGGATTTCAGGTTTTTTTTTTAACATGCCAAAATCCTTATTCTCAATTTCCATGAGTCTCACTCAACTCTGGCGTTGTCCTAAGCGCTGCACTGCTGGCCGCCCAGAGTGGACTTTGGAGAAGGTGTGGTGCCCCGGGGCAAGATGGAAGCCGGTGCCTTGAAGGGTTCCCCTACTATGCATCAAGCGGACAGGAAGGGATGGCGGTCTCGGCCCAGACTCCGCCAGCAAGCCAGGACCTGCTGGGACGCCAGAGCCGGCGCCCACAGGATCCGGCCCGACTCCATCAGGGCAAAAGGGCAGGAAGGAGAGACTTTTCTGGTTCTAGCACTGACGGGGCACGGAGCTGTCCGTGCCTACGAGCTGTGACACCAGGGTCCAAAGCTAACGGAGCAAGCCTAGCCCTGAACGCTGCCCCGAGGGCCCGCATGGTATCAGGGGCCAGACCTGCCCCGCGTGTCTCACCTCGGCCGTGTGCGCTCTCCCGCCCCGCTGCACTTTCATTACCAACGAAAAGGGCCCCCTGGCTGGAGCCCAGGCGGCCACAGGGGACACTCACCGTTGTTCCCACGGATGAAGGCATCCCCATACTTATTCTTCAGCTGGCCGTTCACATACTCCTCCGTCTGCTCCAGGGCGATATTCATGTACCCGTCCAGGCAAGCCAGGACCCCTGGGGAGGGTTAGTCAGAAAAGAGAAACAGGGCAAGTGAGATCTGGGAAAGGGCGGGGCAACCCAGGGCCAACAATCCCTTCACCCGTTCCCAAGCCAGGGTGACGTGCAAGTCCTCCCGAGTGTGACGGGCCAGAGGCCTCTGACGGCAACGCCAGCCCCTGGGGTGGGCGAAGGCGCCGGGGCCTTCCTCGCTGCAGCCGCTAAGTGCAGTGCGGCCTGGCAGATTTATCCCCGCTCACAACACGGGCCGCGGCAGCTGAAGGGGTGCAGGGTGGAGGAAGTCGCCGCAATCTGTTAAGAAGAATAGCCGCGGAGACAGCAGGTGCTCCCGAAAGCACATCTTAAAGCTGTGACTCACAGCGCCGAGCAGCTTGAGAAAATGGGGCGACATATTGCCTTGTAACACATCCCTCTCTGTTTGGTCACAGCTCGAGGAGTTTCCAATCCAAACTAATACAGAAAAATGGCCAGAAGCATTCCAGGGGAGCTTTCAAGGAAACGGCCTGAGCACGTTGTCCCCACCCTGTTGAGGCGTCGACCCCACGGTGAGTTTCCCTTCAGGGATTTCCGGCCCCTCCCCAAAGATGAGAAGAGACACACTCCTGGACCTCCTCCAGTGGGACATTCTAGAAAACCCAAGTAGAAACAAATACTATGCAATTCATTCGATTAACCGAGTCAATAGTGCCTTTCTCAGGCCCGGCCTCATTACTATGCCTCTCACTCTGCCTCCGCCCCCATTAGCCCCGGAACGAAAAAAAGGTTCTTTTCAAATTTAGAAGCCAGTAATGAGCACGCAAGATGTTAGCCGAATAAAATTCCGCTAGAAGCTGCAAACTTCCAAAGACTCAGAATGGATGCTGAGCACTTAGTAACAATTACTTCTGATCCAACAGCAGTCCAAGCTATACCTTTACAAGGGAACGAGAACCTTGAGACACAAAATGCAAATCTGTCTGAAAGTTAGTTAATCAAAAGCATTTTAAACTGAAGCTTCCCCTTCAATGAAAAGATTTACTCTGCAAGCACAAGTTAAAAATAAACTAGACTTGGGAAGCTAAAGTGGCCTTCTTATCCATCTCCAAAGGATAGTTAGTAAAAGTGATGAAAAATGAGTTGTACTGACACTTAAAAAGAATTATGGAGCATTGTTAAAAAAAAAAAAAGTCAACCCCCCCCCCGCCCACCACCAGTATAGAAGGCTCCTTACGGCGAGGCTCTCTGTTATGGACATCATCTAGCTCCAAGAGTAGAGACCACGAACAGTCTTTCAGGAAAGGAGAGAAGTGAGTGGCTGCCCAACCTCACTAGCAAACAAAGAAAGAACACTAGAATGAGCAACCAGAGCCAAGGAGCATGGAGCAAGATGCAAGCTGTGAGCCTGGGGTGACGCCTTGACCTGGCAGTGTCAGGCGGACTTGGGACTCCGGGGTCCCAGCCCAGGGAACTGAAGGAGACAGGGGGACAGAGGCTCCAGTCTAGGCCAAAGGAGTCGAGTTGCTTATTAAAGCAACGTCTGCTGAAAGCCTGAGCATCCATCAGGAGCAAACGGGATAACCCGAAGCTATGTTATTATGTCCAGAAACTACAGCTGCACAAAGTGATTTAATGTATCTTTTCTAATTGGAGGTGGGAGGCGGGGAGAGATGAGGTGAGTGTCACACCCAGTGGTGTCCAGGGGACCATGCATCACGTGCCCGGGGACGAGGTGGGCACTCCAGCCCCCTGAACTGCCGCCCAACCCAAGTGATCAGTTTCTGCTGTTGCTGGTTTACGGGGACCGTGTGTGGTGCTGGGGTCAGGCCTGACTGGCTCGTGCAGGGCTAGCACCTCACCCGCCTCGAGACTTACAAGGTTTTAGAATCAAGCTTGAGTTTCTCCTTTACTAGTGGAGGGATATTAAAAAGATCACGAAGGATTTATGTGAAGCTAAAAGGAAAACTTAAGTGATTAATACGTACTGGACACACAGCAAGCTTAAGATAAAATTAAGTTTCTAGGTGTGGAAAGCAGATAAAGCTCAAGAAATTGCTACCATTATTCAAAAAAGAGACCAAGGCAGAACTACGAAACCCTAATGAATCAGCACCTGCAAAAGACCCTGAAGAATTAAACTTAGCTAATATTAGGGAGTAGCTGAAGAGATAGTACAGCAGGTTAGGGATTTCCTAACTTCTTTTTATTTTCCTTTTTGAGTCACACCCGGCTATGCACAGGGGTTACTCCTGGCTCTGCACTCAGGAATTACTCCTGGCAGTGCTCGGGGGACCATATGGGATGCTGGGAATTGAACCTGGGTGGGCCATGTGCAAGGCAAATGCCCTACCCGCTGTGCTATCGCTCCAGCCCCCAGGAATTTCCTAACTTTTTTAAAAAGGGAATTTAAGGGCCAGAGCAATAGTACAGCGGGAAGGGCATTTGTCTTGCACGTAGCCAACCCAGGTTTGATCACCGGCATCCCATACGGCCCGCCATGCCTGCCAGAGAGAGCCTGAGCACTGCCGGCAGTGCCCCCAAACAAAACCCAAACAAGGAATTCGGTATGTTCCCTCCCACAAAGTTAATTTTAGTAGTGTCGAGCCTCTTAAAATGAGCACTCTCAGGCCACCATACTTGCCTCCAAGGGGCCGACTCCTGTTCAGTGCCTGGCACCCCATCAGGTCACCTGAGCAGAGTCAGGACTAAGCCCAGAACACTGCCAGGGGTGACCCAACAGCCAAAAACAAAAACAACCACAAAACCACCAGCGCTCGCCACAAGAACAGACGTGCGTGCATCTCTGGAGACCGAGAAGGGACCAGGAAGTCAGCACCCCCCTGGTCTCCCGCTGGGAGCCTCGTGCAACACCCGAGTCCAGGGGTGTTTCTGGGGCCGTCGGTGAGAACGAGCATGGAAACACACCTCGATAATCCACTCCAGAGTTTAATTTGACTACGACTGGTCGTCCGATGATTTGCTTTAGGAAGTCACTGGGGGTCTGCTTCCGTAGACTCATCTTACCGGTCCTGATCAGAAATCTGTACGGGGGTAACAAAAATAAAACAGAGTCGGTTATTCGCCCCAGAGCCTGTGGTCTTGCCAGTATGGACAGGGGGTGCATGCGGGTGGAGATGCACCACGTTAGGCCGTCTGGTGTCCTCGCTGGTTCGAGTGCAGACCCTACTCACAGAGGGGTCTGGGTCTCCCGAGGCGCTGCTCCCACAGACCCATTCCAACTGCCACCGGCGCCAGCAGACACAGAAGGGTCTGCTAAGACCCCTGTAAACACGGTCGGACTGGATGGTTCCAGGAATTCTAGAAGGCTGTAAACCCCCACATTCTGCGGACTACATAAAGGCAGGGAGTCTCTTGCCCGAACGCCTGGCTGTCTTCCCCGGGGCCCCTCGGAGGGGATGGGCTCCAGCTTCCCTACCCACCCCAAACAGAGCTCCCAGCAGCTGAAGACCACTGGAACCTAGCTACAGCCTTGCTGGAGGTCGCTGGAGGTCCCTATCCACATGTTCGGACGGGCCTCACGCATGAAGGTACCAGCAGGGGAACCCAGGTGTGTGTAATCCCATCAATGGCCAATATCCATAAGTTTAAAAGCGAGCTCCCAGAAGCGGTATCTTGTAGAAAACTTCTCCCTCTGGCAGAAACTGGCAAGCTTCTGAGATTTTCCTGCTCACATGGGACAGCCTTGCAAGCTTCCCATGGTGTATCCATATGCCAAAGCCAGTAACAAGCTGGATCTCATTCCCCTGACCCTGAAAGAGCCTCCAATGTGGCATCGTTGAGAGGGCCGAGTCAAGAGAGACTTCTACCATCTCAGGAAAAGGACGAATGGAGACGTTACTGAGCCCACTTGAGAAATCTTTGATTAATGATTTCGTGATTGTGATCACGGAATAAAGGAAGACGGTGAAATAAACTGTTCCCCATTTGGACAAATATTCCAATTCAAATCCGTCCTCTTCTGAAGTCTGCGCCGTGCAGGTAGAGCCCACCGCAGACAGTGGCTGCCGAGAGAAGGTGGCCCTGAAGAGAAGCACCACCGTGATGACGCCTAGCACAAGACCACTGGATTGTTACTATCAGAACCTGAGAATCACTGTGAGGAACACAAGTGACAGTCCTACATGCTAAAACTTCCCAAAACACCGTATTACATGCATGGATCTCTCCAGACTCCACCATCCTATGAAGTACACATTGCTTTGCCATTTTACTGATGAAAATATGAGCACAGAGCAGGGCAAAACACCCTGCAGGATGTGAGAACACCCCCCACCCAACCTGCCCAGTTTCCAGATAGCTACTCAGGCACCCCACGATTCTGTTCTACTTCAATTGGGGATGACATCCCAGCAGTGCTCTTCAGCCTGATGGTGAGAGCTACAAGAGCCTGGGAGGGTTGGGGGCCCCACGGGCGGGGGGGGGGGGGGTGGAGGGAGCCATGATGTGACAAGGACTGAATTCAGAGCCTTGAGCACACAAAGCAGGCACCCACCCCTTTGAGCTTGCTCCCTGGACACTGATTTACTTGATTAAGATTATAGCAGAGACACTAAACATATTTAAGAAAAAAATATTAAAATTAAAGTAAAATAGAAGCCTGAAATGGATAAGCTAAAATTCACATGTGTGTCACACACACATGCTTGTTCTTACACAAGCTAGAATCTAAAACTCCTGTTTAAATAAAAGCGATGATTTAAGTGAAATAATTTTAACTGAGAAAAACCAACATCCGAAACTTTTAAGAAAAAAGCAACAAATTTCAGAAACGTCTAGAATGTTTAGGCTGTTACCTGAATCCCCTACTGGCATACTCGTAAGCTTCAATTTTTCTGCAATGTGATTAGCTGATCATTTGCTCAGCAGAAAAACTAAGGCGGGAAAGATCTGGGGCCACACTCTGCAGGAAGTCATCAGGCCTCACTGGCAAGTGCTTCCTCAACCCCGTACTCTCTCTTACGCTCTGCTTAGCAAATTTTAATATCATCTGCCCACGGGATTACCAACATAATTTTTAGCTAGGGCCAGAGTAACAAACAGGTAGAGTGCTTGCCTTGCACATGGCCAACCTGGGTTCAATTGTGGTCCCCAAAATAGGTAAATAAATAAAATTATTCTTTGGCTGTGCAGTTTCAACTGCAATTACAACTAATGTTCCTTGTAACTACTGTTCGCTCACTGAGGCTCAGACCATGCAATCCCTTATATCCCTGCTGTTTCGAGCAACAGTAACAATGCACTGCAACAGATTCAGGAAAGTAGTCAAAACAAAACAGATCTTGCAACCACCTGCAGATGCGCTGGAGTAAAGTCTGGAGCCCGAGCTGGTTTGTGGGTGCAGCACACTGACTCAGTTCATGGGGCTTAGACTCAGTTGCACTCAGGCTAAATCCCATTGAGCAAGCTTCTTCCTGTACAAAACAGATAAATCTAGCTACTTCTGTTGAAGAAGAAAAAAAACAAAACCCAGGCCTTACCAGTTACAGCAAGAGGCACAGGAATGAGATGAAAAAAAAAAAAAATCTAGTTATTAAGAGATCCTGTGACTTCTTTGCCCAAGGTTAATGACAGGAGAAAACATGTAAGCCTAAGTTGCTACTGTGGCTAAGACGCCACCTGCAAACTTGGCATGTTAGTTCTTCCAAAGACACCAGACCCCCTTCAGGATCTTCGAGGCGCACTGAGGGAACACCTCTGCCACTAAGCCCCGCTCGGCTCTAACCAACCCCGCTCTTCCCCGAGGGGGCGGTCAACACCCCAGGCAGCAACTCAGTGTCAGGCTTGGGGGCCCAACAAAGCCTCGGCCCACAGAGCTTACGGGCGGAAGGCGCAGAGAAACACCGACCAACAGAGGATTTTCTTTTCTTTTCTTCTTTTTGGGTCACACCCAGCAATGCTCAGGGGTCACTCTTGGCTCTGCACTCAGGAATTACCCCTGGCCGTGCTCAGGGGACCACATGGGATGCTGGGAATCGAACCCGGGTCAGCCTCGTGCAAGACAAACACCCTACCCACTGTGCTATCATTCCAGCCCCGGATTTTCTTTTCATAATGTGTGTGTATTGAGTCACGGCCCCTCAGTGGCCAGGCTGGGCAGTCAGACTTCTGCAGGTGACCCCAGGCTGAGCACATGGGCTTCCCCGGAAGGACGGCGCCCACTGCTGAACCGGGAGATGGCAGCCCGGGGCCCTGGGCTCAGCGTCTGGACTGGCAGGCAGGGCCTACAGCCTGGCGGGGCGGGAGGTCGGCCCGGCCAGCAAGACCCTCGGCTCTGTGGCCCGTCTCCTTGGCTCTGGCCCCGGCCAGCAGCAGTATCCACTGCACGTGCCACACCTGTCGCTCTCTTCGCTCCACTTCCCGGCGTTGGAGAGCCCCAGGCCACATAGATGCACAGGCCACTCCTGACCACATACACGGCTTTCCTCCCTCAAAAGCCACAGGAAAGGTGGTTCGAAGAACCATTTGTCCTCGTTTATTCTTGGAACACGGACAAGTCTGCTGAATGTGGGGAAAAACAAGCTTTCAGAGTTCTCTGACGAGCGCTGGCCGCCACCTGAGGGGCGCACATCTTCCACATCCGTCTTCGTTAGGCTGCCGTGGGCCACCCTGTTATTTAATGACTCGCCCATAAATCCATTCTGTAGGAGCAAATTGGTCTCGACACCACAATTTTTCCCATCACTTGGCTCATGTAATTTGAAGTTTTCATCGTTTAAATTGGATAAGCAGAAGGAATCTCTCGTACCACTTAGGAGGCCAGAGAACAGTTTGCGAACCAAAAACACGGGAGACAAAAGGCTGCTTTCCTCTAAGGTCACCTTGATGAGGTGCCTCTTCCAGAGCAGAGCCGTCCCCACTACACCACCATCCTGTCTCGGCGCCATCCCCACTGTCGACACCGCCATCCTGACCATCTACACAGCCACCCCCACCGTCTATACCCGTCCCACCCCCCGCCTTCTGCCAAGCTTGTCTGAAGTGAGCCATTTTCACCAATGGCTGCAGGGTCATCGCTGACTTGCTGTGCTGGTGCCGGAGGCTGAGAATGTCTGAGAGACCCTCAGAGACTGTCTGGGCAGCAGGCAGGGGGAGAAGCGGCTGTACCCCACTGGGCCATGGGGCCAGGTGCCAGACACCCAGGAGCAGGTGACACAGAGGCCAGGGGGCTGGACTCTCGTCCTTGCAGCCCCAGGCAAGTCAGAGGCGCACAGGGAATGGGAGCGAGGGGAGACCCCGAACGGCAGGTCCAAGCGTCTCCAGAGACCAGGGACATACACGTCCCCGCCTCCTGAGCCTTTCACCCACTCGGGGCAGAGGCACCCACACTGGGTCCCATCGCCCCCACGATGGCTTGGGGTGAGAATTAAACAGCCGGAGCCTCTGCGTCCTCAGGCTCCATCGTACGCAGCCCTGGACTAAGGGCACATGAGTGGCCCAGCCCCTCCCCGGCTCTGCCTGGCTCAGGGGCCCCTCCAGCCACTGGACACATGGGCGGTTCACCCACTGGGGATCCTGGGACCCGTGGACACAGGGCAGGGCCAATGCAGCAGCAGGTCCGAGCAGCAGGTCCTTGATTCCTGCACCTCCGAGCTAAGGAACTGAGGAACGGCTGGTCAAGAGGCAGAGGCCCAGGCCAGACGCAGGGCGCGGGGCACCGGAACTGGCTTTTAGATAACGCTCCACCAGTTTACTCTGCGAGAGGCAAGCCTGCTCCACGGTAGGGGCGGCGTGGAAATGTCTGGAACCATCCTGACCCACAGGACAGGGGGCACAGCGGCTGGAGGCCAGGCTAGATCGAGCGAATAAGGGATCTGCGGGCCCAAATGTTAGCTGAGCTTGAGGAACACTGTGAGGCCAGAACAAGCAAGAAAGCCAATGATTCTGCTCTTACAGTGTCAGAAGCCTCCGAGGTATAACAGGAACCAACAGCCGGAGTTACAATTAGGCTCCAGCGTATAAATTATGATCAGATGTTAGTCTATAATCATCCTATCAGACAGTCTGAAAGCAACTGTCACTGACACGGGAAGGGACAACTATTCCACAGAACGGATCCAGTTCCAGGTCTGCAGGTGCTGGGTCCCGGGGAGCTGGCACACAGGGTGGAGAGCAGGTGGGATATGCGGACCCTCTGGATGGCTTGGGGGCCCAGCGCCAGTAGGTGTGGCCCCCAGACCAAAAATAATAGCTGAGGAAGTATCCAGTCCGGTATTTCTCAGGGTGAAGAATCCCTCGGGTAAATTAAAATCTGTTACTGGATATTCTGAAAGAAATGAATCATTCACGGGATCATCTTTCAACCATCTTTTAGGCAGACTGTCACCTCCACCGGCTTAGTGACATCATCTGATGCAGAAGAAAGTGCGCTCCCTCGGGAGGTGGAACCCCCGACTCCCAGCTCCGGGACGTTATCTGGGCACCTTGGGAAACGCCTCATTTCTCCTCCTCATCTGCAAAATCAGGGAGTTGGGCTAGCTGGTCCCTGTTGGGGGCGGGGGCTCCCCCTTTCAGGCTGCCGCGTGAGGACCCCACGAACACACCCTCGCACCCTACCAGAACCCTCTGCAGATCCCCCCACTGAAAAGCAAGCAAGGGCCGCAGAGATCCAACAGGTGGTTAAGGCGCCCGCCTTGCAGCTGACCTGGCCTTAGCTGACCCGGGTTCGATTACCCACTCGCTCAAGGGTGCCCTGAGCACCATCAGGAGTTGCAGAGCCATGAGCCCCAGCACTGCAGGGGGGCTGTCAGACCCCACCCGCCACGCCACCCCTGCCCCCAATCAAAACAAGCCAGCAAGTGTAACTGCCATGCACCACCCACAAGAGAGAGAGAGAGAGAGAGAGAGAGAGAGAGAGAGAGCGAGAGAGAGAGAGAGAGAGAGAGAGAGAGAGAGAGAGAGAGGAGGAGGAAAAAGGGGACCAGAGCAAAGATCCCGCCTTCCCAGGGGCTGTTCAGGAAAAGCCTCGCGAGCTACAGAACCGCCTGAGTTGGCGCTTCTTGAGCACCGCGAACGGGAGCGACCAGCGCGTTCCTGGAGAACCGCGGGTCACGTGTCCCGGCCCCGTTACCCAGCGGCCGGCACCTGGCGGCCGCGACCGCCCCGCCCCAGAGCCCCGCGCAAGCGGACCCCGAAAGGGTCGGCGCCGGCGGCGGGGAGGGGGGCGGGACTGCTCACGAGCCGCCCGGGGCAGAACAGCCTTCCGGGGACGGCGGCCGCGCGCGACGGGCCCCCGCGAGGGGTCACAGGGCGCGGGGCCCGCGGGCGGCGGCGGGGCCGGCCCTCACGGGGCCCGCGCGTCTCTCCGCAGTTCGGGGGGCCGCGGCCGGGCGGGGGCGGGGTGCGCGGAGACGCCCCGCGGCCCCGGCCCGGCCTCCCCGCCCCACGTCGGCCCTCCGCGCGCGCCCCCCGCTCACCTCGCGACCGGCCGCCGGAACCCGCCGGAACCCGCCGGAACCCGCAGTCCCCGCGCCCGCGCGCCGGCCGCCGCCGAAGGCCAGCCCGCGGCCGGAAGCGAAACTGAAACCGCGCAGGGGGCGGGCCCTCCCCGGGCTCCTCCAATCGCCGCCTGCCCGGCTACGGCAGCCCGCGGGGGCCCGAAAGGCCCGGCTCGCCTGAGCCCGTAGCGGGCGCGAAGGCGCGGGGAGCTGGAGCAGGGAGCGCTGTATGATAGAAAGGACACACGCAGACACACACACACACGCGTACGCACGCACGCACACACACACACACACACACCCCCCTCTTAGGCTCTGTATTACAGAAAGTAAACACACACAACGCGCGCGCGCGCACACACACACACACACACACACACACACACACCCTCTTAGGCTCTGTATTACAGAAAGTAAACACACAAAACGCACACACACACTCTTAGGCTCTGTATTACAGAAAGTAAACACACACACAACACACACACTTAGGTTTTGTATAACAGAAAGTAAACACATAAAACGCACACACACACTCTTAGGCTCTGTATTACAGAAAGTAAACACACACACAACGCACACACACACTTAGGTTCTGTATAACAGAAAGTAAACACAACACACATACACTCTCTTAGGCTCTGTATTACAGAAAGTTAACACACACACAACGCACACACACACACTCTTACGTTCTGTATAACAGAAAGTAAACAGACACACACACATACACACAGCCTCTTAGGTTCTGTATTACAGAAAGTAAACACACACACAGCCTCTTAGGTTCTGTATTACAGAAAGTAAACACACACACACACACACCCTTTTAAGTTCTGTATTACGTAAAGTAAACACATGCAGACACACACACCTTCTTAGGGTCTGTATTACAGAAAATAAACACACACATACATACTCTTTTAAACTCTATATTACAGAAAGTAAATGCACACATACACTCTCAGACTCTGTATTACAGAAAGTAAACACCACACACCACACACACACACACACACATACACACCCACACCCTCGTAGGCAGGATTTCTTTTCAGCAGAAATGTAAGAAATAGATTGAAGTCAGAGGACACCAAAATTTACTGCTAAAATAATGACTGTGTACAGCCAGAAATGACCTTGAGTAATTTAATGCACATAAATAAATAAAGCAACTCCAAATCTTTAAACCCACCTTTGAATTTGATTAAACGTTTTGCGAAGACAAAGTCATTATTAGCAAGAGACTGTTTCCATGGGAACGTTAATAGACACAAAAAGAATTTAAAATCACTGAAGTAACCACGGATTAGAATGACATAAATTGCCTTATATTACAAACTAGTTCTAATTGGAATGGTGTGCAGACATTATTCTGAGCGCTGCTATGGGAACTCAGTTTGGAATTTTGCACGAATCCTCAATATTCTTGCTATTAATGGGAAGGAGAGCAAGGAAAGAGCCTCTTCCTAGGGCCCTGCACACATCCCTTAATTCTATTGTATGATTTGAAACTCTGTAAAGCACGTGATCTTTAAGCAGATGTTTCACCGTGTATAGTGTTTAGACGCTAAGAAACAGACTGACTTTCTGTTGGCGGTTTTTGTTTTGTGGAGGTGCTCAAGGTTTTCTCCTGGCTCCTGTGCTCAGAGATCCTCACTCCTGGCGGCGCACCGGAGACCATTTGTGGTGCTGGGGATGGAACCCTGGTCAGCTTCTGGGCAAGGCAAGAGTCTCAACAGCTATACTGTCTCATGGGCCCCAGAATTATTTTCTAAGACCCCTCCCCCACCCCACCCCCCCAAAAAAAACCCAAACCTGTTTCTATTCTTATCAGAAATAAATCTTTGGTCTGGTGGAAAACTGAGATTTGGTAAGAAAGAGAAACTTCCTTTCATAAAAGTTTATTTTGCATAAACATCATTACAGACTTGTTGTAAAGACTTTATTTGAAACCATGATGAAATAAAATGCAATGTGAGTAAAAACAATTTTTAAGAAAAGCATCATTCAAATGAAAAAACTGCAAAGATCAAACATAACAAAGTACTGCCCCTAAAAACCTTCATAGGAATCATCAAATTATGATCTGCATTCCTTCTGCTTGTGAGGAATTCCTTACTGTGTTTACACAATTCAAACAAGACCATGGAAGGGGTGGGAGAAGCAAAGGGATAATGTAAAGGGTAGGGTGCTTGCCTTGCCTGAGGCCAACTAGGGTTTGATCTCTTGCCCCTGCAGAGTCTCCAAGCCCACAAAGGGTCCTTGTCCCCACCAGGAGTGATCCCTGAGCAGAGAGCTAGTAGTCAGCAATGAACACCACTGGGTATGGTCCCCCAAAGAACCAATGAAAAAAATCCCATAGGCAACAACAGCAAAAGACCGTTTGAGTTCATGGCTCCTTTCCTTTCCCGCTGAGCCTGACGGAACCATTAGGACTGGTGTGTTGAGCAGAGGGTGCGAGGTATTTGAAAGGTGGGGTACTTGGGCAGAGCAGCTGCAACATTTTTTTTTTCCTGGAGGATGGTTTGTGAGGGCCAACTAGACAATGGGGTAGGCACCACGGAGTCTTCATGAGCCAACACGCTTATCAAAACGTGATTGTGCCCAGACCTGCCGAAGCAGCTTAAAATGGACTTTTTCCAACTCACAAAGCAACTGGCCCTATTTCACAGGGTTTTTAAAGCCTCTTTTGTTGCAAAAAGAAAACACATGCAATATCTTTTTCTGAAGAGTAGTCGTTTATCCAGCACTGATCTACAAAACCCTGAACATCAACTTCAATTAAGGAAACTAAAAGTTAGTAAAAAAAAAAAAAAAAAAAAGAATTTGATAAGATTTAGCTTAGTGTTCATGGTTGTTCAAATTGATGAGCCTGCCCTGAAATATCATTGTCAAATCCTGCCCGTTGCTTAGATTAGGGCTGGTTCCTGCGGATGGCTCTGTCATTCTCTGACATGGATCCGCTATTATATTATGATATACAGAATATTTTCATGCATAGATGCCCCTGTCAGCCCTGCCCTGTACCTCTGCATCCTCTCCCCACTAACTCCAGGCAGCCACTGATCTTTTTCA
Source organism: Sorex araneus (assembly GCF_027595985.1). Classification (NCBI taxonomy): domain Eukaryota; kingdom Metazoa; phylum Chordata; class Mammalia; order Eulipotyphla; family Soricidae; genus Sorex; species Sorex araneus. The sequence continues at coordinate 64,834,987 of NC_073308.1, forward strand.
CTATCTCCACAGTGTTTGCCTTTTCCAGAATGTCACATAGTTAGAATCACAGTATGTAGGGTTGGGTTCTTTTACCTAAGATGTCCTCAGGACTCTTCATAATTTCCTAATGTGTTTATTTTTAGCACTGAATTATACTCTTTTTTCTGGTTGTACCACAGTTTTCATCCATTCGACTACTGAAAGACATCTTGGTCGCTTCCAAGTTAGGGCAGTTATGAACAAAGCTGCAATAAACATCTGTGTGTAGGTTTTTGTGTGGACATTGCTTTCAACTCGCTTGGCTAAATATCAAGGAGTGCAATTACTAAATTATATGATGAGAAAATGTTTTGTATTAAAAGAGATTGTTTTTCAAAAACCATTGCACAGCTTACATTCTGAGCAGCTCTGTTTGGGAGTTCCCATTGCTCTATATCCTCATCAGCATTTGGGGTTTCCAATATTTGGGGTGTTGGCTCCTCTCATTGAGAGAGGCAGTCAGGTAGGGGGCCCCTTAGCAAGGAATTTCAGGAAGCGTCCCCCACACATCAAAAATGTTTGAGAATTCTTGTTCTCCAGTCCCCAGCTCCAGACAAAGAATGACAGCCACCAGCAGGAACCAGCAGCAGAAACAACGACCCTGTAACTTTTCCTTGAACAACACCCTGGCAGCTGCCTCTCACCACACAGATGGCCCAAGCCTGGGCAGCTTGGAGAAGACCTAGAAGAGCAGTTTTGCAGAAGGACCGTCCTGTGCAACCCATTCTAGGGCCACCCACACTCCAACTCGGGTGCGTCACTCCTGTCTTATGCTTTTAGAAACCCTGAATGGTCTTGCTTCAACAATACACTAACACCAGCTAATGAGAACCCTAATCTGTCCCATCCTACTTTGGCATATTTATACCAAGATCATCTATTTTTGCTCATAGGATGCAACACACACACACACACACACACACACACACACACACACACACGCATGTATTTTGATAGGAATCTTCTGGGTCATATCCAATAGTGTTCAGGGACTATTCCTGGCTCTGCTCAGGAGTGACCCCTGGCGGTGCTCACGGGCTCATATGTGTGTGTGTCTGAAGAGCCAAATGGGTTGTTGCACATCAAGCAAGTGCCGTGTCTCCTGTACTATCTCTCTGACCCCAATTTATTAAAGCTATTGAATCTATTTCTAGGAGGAATGAAAGTTTATTGAGTGAAGAGGACATCTTTCTCAGGCAAGGCAGTGTGACTTTTATTCTGAACAAAGACAGCCTCCTGCCCTCCGATTGGTGTAACCTGAATTTCAAAGGAGACGGACTCAGTGTCTGAACGCTGTAAGGAGACGCCTTCCAGTCCTGCTTTATGCTCCACCGTGAACTCTAGAAAACCTCTCCCAGCTGTGAAACTCGGGAAAATCAGCGTGACGCTATCCTGGTGTTTCAATCAAGATGAACTTGAAAGGTGAACGTTAGAAGCGGGAGACATTATTTATAATTTGGCCATAAAAGTTTATGTCGAACACTCCAAATTTCCTACATCTGCTCTCCGCTGGCCCTGAGATATAAAACAATGGAAGTTGTCTTTACGTTTGGCCTTACACAAAAGGTTATAAATTAGAATGATGGCGCTCGTCCTCTTTCTCAGCTCGTGAAATTTCCATATTAACATCTTCACCTCCAACATAAATGGTTTACCCAACTACAAAGAAAAGGATTGTGTCAGCGTTTATGAATTATAGTTTCTGTTGGAAATCAGCAGTGTGTATGCCTGCTACATCTCTTGCTGGTTAGTGCAACTACTTTAATGAAGCTAATTCTACCCCAGTGAAGCTAATAATTATGACCATGTGGAGTGGTTGAAGTCAGTTAAATACTGCATAGAACACTTGAGGAATAGATGAGATATCACCGAGTGGTATCCAGAGTAGACAGTGCTTTAATTCGTAAAGATAAATCTCTAGGGCTGGTGAGATAGAACAGATGTTAGGACCCTGGTCCAGTCCCTTATATGGCCTCTGAACACCACCGGGAGTGATCCCTGAGCACAGAGCCAGAAGTGAGAGCTAGCAACGTGTGGGTGTGGCCCCAAATCCTCTGAAAATGCATCTCTATCTTTCTCATATGTGATACACAGTAAGGTAGGAACAAAGGTCCAAAGGCAGCACAATGGAACAACTGATCCACACCACTGTGTTTGTGTGTGTGTGTGTGTATGTGGGGGGGTGGTAAAAGGGGGGCTTTGGGAGAGAGAGAGTAAAAGGGAATGTGCTTGCCACAGAGGCTAGGGGGGCTCGGGAGGGTGGCAGGAGGGATACTGGGAACATTGGTGGTGGAGAATGGGTGCTGGTGGAGGGATGGGTACTTGATCGTTGCATGACTGAAATGCAAACACGAAAGTTTGTAAGTCTGTAACTGTATCTCACAGTGGTTCATTAAAAAAATCAAAGTGGAATTGAAAACGTTAAAAAAAAAGAAAGTGGGGCTTTGGGATCCTTGGGAGAGAGAGATGGGTATAGTAGTGTTGGAATTATGTGCATCAGAAAACATCACTAGCAATATTGGAAATCACGGAATCAGTAAGTCAATCAACTTTAAAAAAGGGTTTTTAAAATGTGCATGTCGAGGTAGCTGGGTACTAGTAAGTACTGGTAAGGAGGGTACTAGAGACATGGTGGAGGGACGGTGATGCTGGTGATGGGATTGGTGCTCGATCATTGTATGCCTCCAACTCATCTATGAAAAGCTTTGTAAATCCCAGTGACTTCATAAAACATTTTCTAGGGGCTAAGGAGACATAGGGATTGGAGGTGGAGAGGGATCCTTCCTTGCAGAAGCACCCCCCTCCCCTGACACCAGCAGGCGTAGCCCTGGAGATCCCTGTGGAAATTTGAAGTGACCCTGGTGTTCCCCAGCACCATAGGGTCTGACCATCATTGCATCTTTGGAGTCTGACCATCATTGTATCTTTGGACCCCGACCGTCATTGCATCTTTGGACCCCGACCATCATTGCATCTTTGGACTCAAGTCATCATTGCACATTTGAAGCTCTGGTTGATTTAAGATCACTGGCAGTGTGCTCCAAGTCCAAAATGTTTTAATGTTTTCAATTCCACTGTTTGGGAGCCCCTCCTCAAGAAAATAACAAAAATGCATTTCTGCATCTTCTGCATTTCTTTTTTCTGCTGTAAGACTTGCTACCAAGCTTATTTCAAATTAATTAACTTTCAAGGTGTTTCTTTCTTATGTGGCTTTAAACAGCTCATGTGAAAATTCTGACTTTTTTGTTACAAGAAAAATACTCCACAATATGTTCTTATTATGACATATCGTAACTAGGTTCATTCCAACAGATTAATGAATTGGACCGGTACTTTATATTTAGGTTTTCCAAAAAATTGTTTACAGCAAAAAAACACATGTCCTTGATTTTCTAGGGTAGGTTATCAAACCCATATGCTTTTTTAGTGTAAAGCTTTCTCTCACCAATACTGTGGTGTTGTTGAAATGTTGCCTGTTCCATAGACTGAGATAGTTCCACGGGCTGGAGTACATGCTTCTGTGCCTGTGCTCCCACACTTCTGAGAGAGGTCCCCACCCTGAAAATTCTTCCATGAAAAATTGGCATGGCTGAATTCAAGAAGAGGACCAGAAATTAAGAATTTTGTCAAGGAAAATGTAAACATTTAAAGGAAATGCTATTTTATGGTAACTCTTAGCATTTGAACTGTTTTTCTCAGTTCTGCATTAGTAAACTTAATATAGCTTAAAATTACTCACATCCTAGCAAAAGCCCCTTTGAAATTCAATTTTATTTCTCCTAAGCAGCGAAGAAAATAGATTGCTCCTTCAAAATGGAAAGGAAGATAACTTTTGTACTCTTGGGGTCTGTGTGTGTGTGTATGTGTGTGAGCATGCTCGCGCACGCACAAACATACACACACACACATGTGCCAGCATGCACATGCTCATATGTCCTTCATCTAAAAAATTTTCTTTTACTAGTGAAGCAAGGCATTTTCTATTAAATGAAACATGCTTAGAAAAATGTGAGAGGAGAGAAAGAGAGAAAATGTGTTAAAGAGTGAACACAGGCTTTTCCAGAGTGGAAATAAGCAAGAAACCTAGAGACAAGCAAGGTGTGTGTCCAAGAGAGATCACGGGCTTGAAGAAAAAGCCTCATGTGTCTTTAAAGAACAATATTTTATGAGTCTCTACCAGTTGTATCAGCTCTGTGTAGGGTCTCTTTTTCATCTAAATTTCTTCATTCTTAAGCCATTGGCAGCTTTCTGTTGAGCATAACTTAGAGGTATTGTTTGAGAAAGAGCAAGGACATGAGTATCATACAATTTGTGCAAAGTGTCACATTGAAAGGATGAAAATTTTTCACTAGTAACAGCTGATAGAGACAGGGATTTTTTTTCTTCCTTTGACCATTTGTAGGACTAAAGCTGGTATCAAAGTGGAATATTTGCAAGTGCAGGGATCTGCAAGAATCCTCAGTACTTGTTTTGGCATACACTAAGCAGAGCATCATAGCTAACTCAATCCCTCAGTGGGGAAAGATGTAGCAAGTGGGAAACAATGGAACAGAATGTGAAGAATGTCCACCAGTAACAAAATATCTACAGCGAGAAGGTGTGAGGAAGGGATCAGCCTCATCTTCTTAAAGGGAAAGGAAGATGCTTCTCATGGTGACTTTGACCTCCTTCGTGGAGCGTGAATGCTGACCAGTGGGGTTGAGTCCTGTTCAGAAAGTAGTTTACTTGGATGCTTTCCCCAAGTTTCCTTTCTAAACTGTCTTTCCTTTACTGACCTCATAGGTCAGCCCCAGATAACACAGCGATTCTCGCCAGTTCTCTCAATCCTCCTCCTTATGTGTCCCCTCTAACAGAGCTCTGGGCTTCACCTTTCTGCTTTTCTGCTTTCTAAACCTTCCCTACAAGATAATTCTTGTTCTCTTAGACTCTTACTCTCTTTCTCAGCTCAATGTCATCATGGCCCACAAAACTCAGTTTTGATAAGCTGGTAATATTAGACTCCATTTGCGATTTTCCCACATGCATCTTAATAAGGTGGAATTCTTTAACAGCTTAATATAATAAACCTTCTTGTGTGAAACAGCTGCATCACTGCTAGGTGTGGAGGGATGGTGCCAGTGCTTCTAGGTGTGATGGCCTTCCCAAACAGGAAGATGTTCCCTGTTATCCATCTCCAAATCAAGGAATCAACTCACAACCATTCATCGGCATGAAGGTGGCGGGGAAGAAGGACATGCAGATGGAGCAGGACATATTTTATTTAACTTCAGCCTCTCACTGGCATCTAAATAAATGAAAGACTCCGTCCCTTCCTAGATACTCAGGAAGATCATGGAAGTTGCAAGGGAAGAGAAGAGAACAAAGGGGAGAGATGAACAAGCTTGATTCTTTCCAAGATAAAGCACAGAGATGCTGTGCTAGTTTCTATTTATTGGAGGCATTTTCACTCATATTTTCCAGCTGCAGCTCTGCTCCATTATGGACTTGGATTTGGAAAGGTGGGAGGTCTTCCAGAAAGGTAATGGGTCTTTTGAGCTCATGTCCTGTTCTGGAACGTTCCTTCCACTTACAATTCCAACATCCTCTGAGCCAGAAGGTGATTCTACGATCTGGAAAAACTGCTATATTATTATATATGTATTTTTATTGAAGAAGGATCTGGGTTTGCCATGAGGGCAAATATGAACATTGAATGAAAACAGGTTTTATGAGTAAGATATAGTCATCCTCTAAAAAATTAATTTTTAATCACACCAATATACCATGTTATGTAGATGGATTGCAGATAAAAAGAAAACCTTTAAAATGTGCTTGACTGACTATTCAAAGCAAAGCAAGATCTGGAAGCAAATCAAAGCTGGGCAGACCACCCCTCCCCTCTGTTGCTTACTTTCACACTCAGCGCAATAACTCACTATTGTTTGATCTTTTCTTTGCTCTTTACTTGCATTTATTGAGGATCTTTCTATGTCATTGAAATGATTATTTTTTTTTCTTTTTGGGTCACACCCGGCGATGCTCAGGGGTTACACCTGACTCATGCACTCAGGAATTACTTCTGGTGGTGCTTGGGGGACCATATGGGATGCTGGGAATCGAACACGGGTCGGTCGCATGTAAGGCAAATGCCCTACGCATTGTGCTATCGCTCCAGCCCCTGAAATGATTTTAATAGCAACCTGAAACTCAATCCCTGTTTTGTCAATCCTTTCATTATTGGACAAGTATTTATGTTGAATTATTTACTACAATAGCAATGCATATTTAAATATGCAGTGTGTATCTATGTATTGGTTGGAAAGGCCTGCTCTCTGAGTAATCCCTTAGATAAATTCCTCAACATTGTCTCACATTTTCAATGGTTGGCACATTTTATAGTAGATTTTGTATAGATCTTGCCATATTTCTTTCTAGGAAGGCCAATTTATATTACTTTTGCAGTGAGAGCACCTCCCAGAAAAAAGGATATTTTATAAACTGCATGTAAGTATCTGTTGATTTTTCTGTTCTACTAGGGATCCACTAGTAGGCTCCTGAGAAGTAGGAGAACTCTGAGCTGCTTAGGAATCTCCAGCACCTTGCACAGCCCTTGCCCTGAGGATTCCTGGTGCTGACCCTTGTATGTATTGGTGTTTGGGCACCAAATTGTATACGCTTTAGTCCCTACATCAGCTGCAACTTTCCTGCTCACAATTCCTGTGTATCAGGTACTGTCCTCTGCATCTGACTGATATGGATCGATGTAATTCTCACAACATGTAACGTGAAGTTACAGCTGTTATCATGCCTAATCTGTAAATCCATAGACTGAGGATCAGAAATGTATCCACGGCTACATGAAGAGTATGTTATGGGTCTTGGAGTTGAACCTAGGCAGCTGATCTCCAGAATCCATAATCTTTATTTATTTTTTATTTTTTTGCTTTTTAGGTCATACCCGGCGACGCACAGGGGTTACTCCTGGCTCTGCACTAAGAATTACTCCCGGCATTGCTCAGGGACCATATGGGATGCTGGGAATCAAACCCGGGTCGGCCGCGTGCAAGGCAAATGCCCTACCCACTGTGCTATCGCTCCAGCCCCCCAGAATCCATAATCTTTAACCTTTTTGACTTCTTTTAAATTGCCCAGGTACCAGTTTGTACATTGCTCTCACTCTGGGCCAAAGAACAGATGTTTCCCTTGTTATTATCGTTCCACAACAGATCATTCTCAAACCTTATTGAAATAGCAATCACTGTCTCCTCTGGGGAGTCAGGGTAAGAATATGAGACAGATGTGGGCGTTCTAACAGAGTTGGAGTGAGATTGTGGATGGGGCTTATACTACAGTGGATTTGCACAGGTGACTCTGGCAATTCTCCATCATGGATTTGTGTGTGGAAGCTCAAGTGACCTTCCAGAAAGGATGTGGGTCTTCTTAGCTCAGGTGTCATCACTAACTACTGAACTTACATCTCACCTACCCTCTCTCTACTCATATGGTCCTTGGGTCATATGGTCCACAGGGTCTCTGCATGGGTGCTTCCTTACAATATGGCAGCCCCATGACCAGGCAGCTTGACCAGTGGCTAAAGGATTTTTGAATATTCCAGTCGACAAGGCAGAAGAGTTTTATGACCCAATCTCAGAAGTTCTATTAAGTCTATTCTGCCACAGTCTATGGGCTACAATAGTCCCCAAACACCCCCACTTTCAAAGGGGCCGTAGACTTCCCACCCCTTTCTTATGGAAGAAGAATCAAAGCCACATTCTAAGAACAAGCAAGATGGGAGATTGTGATGCTGCCTCTGAAAAAAAATAACAATCTGTCATATAACTAACATTTTCTTCAGCCCATAAAACACACTTTGAAACTCACGCTTCATTTAGAGGCAATAATGTGAGTGCTGATTCATTCTTGTTTGCCAGCAGCCCACCTTTCTGATTGATAAAAGATGCTCATAAAACGGCACATGAACAGTGGATGGCTACAGAATGGAGGTACAAGTTTATGGCTCTAGAACAAAGTAAACTGGCCCGCTTAGATATAAATCGTGTCTGGGGCCCTGGTCTCCTCATCCAGCTTCTTAAAAACCGTCTGCAGAAGTTTGACTAAGTGGGCTAGATATACTTTTACAGCTCAGAAAGAAAAGCATCCTTATTGCAAAAGCATATTTATTTTCCATACACGAATTAGATTTGGTGCGGCTGCCTCTTGCCGGGGCTGGGGTGTCTGTACGGGGGTCAGTGAGAGCCAGTCAAGACGGCCGCTGGCAGCTGGCCAGCTGGGAAGGGGCAGGGCAGAAGGGCAGAACTTCTCTCGGAGCAGGACCGCTGCCAGGGCGGCCCCTCCCTGTCCAGCTGCGACTGTGTTTATGAAATAAGGCGGAAAGGAGGGAGCATGTGCAGCGCCCGGGGGACCTTTTGCTCCTATTCGCTCTTGGCTGTAGCTTAAGGAGGCTGGCAGAAGGGAAACCAGTCCACAGAGCTGAGGTCCCAGCCTCCCAGCCTCGGACATGCTGAGCGTCCTACTGTGTGCTTGCTGATTCAAGCAGTTGCTGTGGGTTTCACTCTCGATGGTGAATTTCGGTTCCTGGTAAGTTAGTGGCAAAGGTGCAGAGGGTGGCCCGAAGCAGTCAGAACACGGCCTGACTTGCCGCGTTCAGTGGCACCAAATGGTCCCAGCGCTGACCCATTGTAGGTGAGAGTGTGACCTTCTGAAGGATGCCAGCCAGCTCCTCCCAAGGTGGTTGTGGATCGCCCAGAGCACACCCAGCTCCAAGCCAGCTGCAAAGATGGCCCAGGGCCCTCCTTCACAGAAGGCAAGAAGCGAGGGCCTCCCTTAGGTCAGAGGTGCTCGTACTCGTTGGACCCACCGCCCCATTTTCGGGAAAAAGAAAATCAACCAGCAGCTCCTTCACAATCTACTGTCCTTAAGCAAACGAAAAGAACATTCTCCTCCCCAACTACACCAGGGGCTACTGCTACTGCCCGCCCCTCGCCATCATTCTAGGCACCTCACCCCTCACCCTGGACTGTACGACTTACTTTGGAAGCTGCCTTTTCATGCTAAACATGAAAATGGGTTTTGTTTTGGAAGCTGGAGCAATAGGACAATGGGCTAGGGTGTTTGTTGACCTGGGATTGATCCCCGGCATCCCATATGGTCCCCCAAGTACCACCAGGAGTAATTCCTGAGTGCAGAGCCAGGAGTAACCTCTGAGTATTGTGGGGTGTGACCCCAAAAGCCAAAAAGAAAAAAGAAAGAGGAAGAAAGAGGAAGAAAGAAAGAAAGAAAGAAAGAAAGAAAGAAAGAAAGAAAGAAAGAAAGGAAGGAAGGAAGGAAGGAAGGAAGGAAGGAAGGAAGGAAAGAAAGAAAGAAAGAAAGAAAGAAAGAAAGAAAGAAAGAAAGAAAGAAAGAAAGAAAGAAAGAAAGAAGGAAAAGAAGGAAGGAAGGATGAAAGAGAGAAAGATAGAAGGAAAGAAAAAAAGGAAGGAAGGAAGGAAGGAAGAAGAAAGAAAGAAAGAAAGAAAGAAAGAAAGAAAGAAAGAAAGAAAGAAAGAAAGAAGGAAAGGAAAGGAAGGAAGGAAGGTGAAAGAGAAAGATAGAAGGAAAGAAAAAAAGGAAGGAAGGAAGGAAGGAAGGAAGAAAGAAAGAAAGAAAGAAAGAAAGAAAGAAAGAAAGAAGGAAAGGAAGGAAGGAAGGTGAAAGAGAGAGAAAGATAGAAGGAAAGAAAAAAAGGAAGGAAGGAAGAAAGAAAGAAAGAAAGAAAGAAAGGAAGGAAGGAAGGAAGGAAGGATGAAAGAGAGAAAGATAGAAGGAAAGAAAAAAAGGAAGGAAGGAAGGAAGGAAGGAAGAAAGAAAGAAAGAAAGAAAGAAAGAAAGAAAGAAAGAAAGAAAGAAAAGAAGGAAGGAAGGATGAAAGAGAGAGAAAGAGAAAGAAGGAAAGAAGGAAAGAAAGAAAGGATGAAAGAGAGAGAAAGAGAAAGAAGGAAAGAAGGAAAGAAAGAAAGAAAGAAAGAAAGAAAGAAAGAAAGAAAGGAAGAAAGAAAAGAAGGAAGGAAGGATGAAAGAGAGAGAAAGAGAAAGAAGGAAAGAAGGAAAGAAAGAAAGAAAGAAAGGATGAAAGAGAGAGAAAGAGAAAGAAGGAAAGAAGGAAAGAAGGAAAGAAAGAAAGAAAGAAAGAAAGAAAGAAAGAAAGAAAGAAAGAAAGAAAGAAAGAAAGAAAGAAAGAAAGAAAGGAAGGAAGGAAGAAAGGAAGGAAGGATGAAAGAGAGAGAAAGAGATAGAAGGAAAGAAAGAAAGAAAGAAAGAAAGAAAGAAAGAAAGAAAGAAAGAAAGAAAGAAAGAAAGAAAGAAAGAAAGAAAGAAAGGAAGGAAGGAAGGAAGGAAGGAAGGAAGGAAGGAAGGAAGGGAAAGAAAGAAGGAAGGAAGGAAGGGAAAGAAAGGAGGAAGGAAGGAAGGGAAGGAAGAAAGGAAGGAGAGAGAGAGAGAGAATTGGTTGTGTTTTGAATAGCCAGTCCCCATGTCTCTCTGGGCTAGACTCCCTTGAGTTCCTTTACTGGGCTACAGCCCCTGACCTCTTGCTTTGTTTCTGAAGGTATTTGCTTCCACCTGCCGCCCCTGCATATTTTATCTTGCTAGCTCTGGTGGCACAGTAAACATTGTCTAAGGGAGCAGGCTCAGGGTACTTCCCCTTGAGAATTTTCTGTTGGCAACTCAAATCATTGCTTCACCTCCCCGAGAAGGTGGAAGGCCCCAGTTGCTTCCCTGACACCAAGGGAAATGCTGTCCCAAGAGGCAACTTCACTTTAGTCTTATTTCTAGGTATTTAGAAGCGGGTAGACCAACCTCACACAGACTTTTTTTTGTGCATCTTTTTTCTGAGAGGCAAAAGGCGGCCCAGCCACTCAGGTGCAGCCCTGCAGCTCTACACAGATGTCGGACATCCTCAGAGGGTAGCAGAATGTCTGGCTCTGCATCTCCCTTGTTCTTTGTGTCTTTGCACATCCTAATCAAAAGGTTGGTGACCTGTCCAAGCCTTTTCTGGTCTTCAGTCAGCGCAGCTTTGTCATTTGAGTTGGTCTGTGAGGGACACACAGACCAAATGGCTTAGACAGCACGAATATCCTAAACACTGCCCATCAAATGAGTTCCCAGCCACCACAGCTCTGGAATGGAGAACGTTGTGTCAAACGTAAGAGCAAGCTCTGCGCCTCTCTCTTCATTTGTCAGTGAAGTGAATACAGAGACATTTACATTTTCATATTTTGTGAATGGAAGAGGAGTAATCCCATCTGATGGAGAGTTTTTGATGCATCAGCTTGGAGAGGCTGACTTCTCAGCGTCTTGGAATCCTCAGTCCGTGGGCTGCAAAGCACAGCTGCCTCTTTTTCTTTTCTCCACTTAATGGGTGCCCCGAGTGACCCCACATCGATCTTGGTCACTACTACTGAGAGATATAATAGTATCTCTGAAATCAGACTCCTCTTCACAAACTACCGAGGAAGAATCAACATCCGCGAAGTCTGAATGGGAGAGTCAGGACTTTGCTGCTCCCGTGACGGCTGTCTCCCACTCCCCCCGCCCCGGGGTGTTTGAAGATTTCATTTTGGTCTTTGATGGTAAGACCTGCCAGAAAATTGAAATGTCTCTGTGCCCGGAAAGGCTTCCTGGAAAAGTCTGACGACTCGCAAGGACCTCAGAAAATAGTTAGAGGAAGAGTTTTAAGCTCTTCAATACTCTCTCTATGTTTTGATGTCTTTGGATGGACATGACTTCCCCACCTGTCACCAAACTCCCCTTGGTTACTTTCCTTACACGCCGAAGTAGAGACAGAACAGTCAGGAAGGTCTACTAGCAGGTGATGGCTGGGTGATGGTGATTGTTTAAACTGCAAAGACAACACTTGAGAGCAACCCTAAGGCTACTTCATCAGAAATGAAAAGCCAATTGTGGGTTAAGTATTCTTCTGCACTCCCTAGAACTGACAACTAAAAATGAAGGACAAGAATCATTGAAAATGTCTCCCGATTTACTCTGAGAACAGGCACCAAAGGCATTCATTAATAAATCTTCCAGCAGCGGTACGTCCTATCTGTGCTGTGCCAGCCCACTGTAGAAAGTCTGCGTTGGTAAAACTTTTCAGAACCGGGGTTGGGGGGTGGTCGGGGGGTGGCGGAGGGGAGCTATCACTTCAATATGTGCTCCTTTAATACTCTGCTAAGAAAATGTATATTTATTTTTTTGAAGCTATGTCATTATTCCCAGCCCACCTCTTTGCCTTTGACAGTAAAACAGAGTGCTTATCTTCCTATTTTCATAATGAAAATTCCCCAAGCTCGGGCTACTCTGGCAGATTTACAACCTTTGAGCAGCAGAGCTGACAGGCATTTTAATATGAAAGGAGATATGATGTCTTTAATGCACAGTGATGTCACTTCTAACAAGGGGGGAAGCTGCTCTCCGCAGGGTGATCGCCATAACGCGGCTGACCTGGCTGCCTTCTAACCTAGAGAAAGGTCACAAGCAAGAGGGGGGTGGGGGCGGGGGTGGGGGGGCTGCAGCCCCCGCCACCAATGTGGGCACAGGCGTGCCCCGGGTGTACGCCTGCCTGCTGCGGGGAGCTGCAGCCAGGAAGTGTCTAGACAGAGCTGACCTTGGGAAGGGTGAGGGTCATGACAGTCCTCTGGGGAGTGTTCGGATCATCCTGCCTCCGGGTCTGTGACCCTGCCCCGTTCTTCCCCTCATCGCAGGACTGGGAGGCCAGCTTGACAGTCCCAACGTCGTCCTTAGCAGGGTCCTTGATGCTCACGGGTGGCCAAACGCCAGTCAGCAAACGCCAGGAACTTGCCGTCTTTCCTCTGCCAGTGACTCCCGGAGAGATTTAGCGTTTTGTGCAGAAAACATTAGCTCTGGTTTTGAAAAGAGCTTTAAATTCTCGCTGGTGGATATTCAAACGCCCTTGTGCACAAACCCTAATTAAACCCGCGACTCACTCCTGACCTTCCAGCAAGGGATTTTATCAAATCGTCAGGGATTTGCTGCATTGCTGGAAGCTCGCTTCCGGCGCGGGGTGGGAGCGGGACTTCCACATGCCACTTTCCATGGAAACCCCCAAACGCTGTGCGCTCCCTCTCAGGAAGAGGTTGGGGTGGAGGGAGCCCTCAAACTCTCATATGGAGAAGCCAGAGAAGCTTTTGCAATGAACAAACTTTCATTTCTTCAGCAAAAATTCTGGACATAGGAGAGTTAACTTAAGGTCTTTGGAAGGCTTTTGCCAGCTCAAAGGATAGCCAAGCATTTAAAATTTGCCAGTGCAATTAAATGTGCTTCTCTTTAATTAAATGCAGGCACATTCAGCCATGTACACACTCAAAACTGAGTAGCAGAGATTTATCATGTAAAGGAGCCAGATAGCAAGGGCAAGGATCAGAACGGACCTGTATCACCAAGGGCTTCATTAAAAAAAAAAGTTATTTTATTAATTTGATGCAGGGGTCAGGAAGATAACTCAAATCACTGGCATGCGTGGGGACCGGGTTCAATTCCTGATACTTTGTGGCAGTTCTGAGCTGTTTTCTTTCTCTGCCACTTCCAAGTTAGATAATTTGGGAATAGCTACCACAGAGAACGGGAATAAGCATTTTCCCCAACTCACTTGATTTCTGTAAAAATTCAACGAACAAAATGATGAATCCCACTTACCACCAATAGTTGAGTACTCAGCAAATATTACCACTATTTCTTACTATTATGCCATCATTACTACTATTATTTAAAAGAAAATAAATATCCACATGAATCATGGTTCTTGCATTAGAATTTCACCTGTAGTATTTTAGAATATATAAAATTACCTTATGCTGTTTCCTAGTGAAAATTAACATTTTCTTATAGTTCCTCAAAGGATCATAAGCAAGCTCTAAACATACTTCAATGGTGGGGGCTAAAGAAATGACTCAGAAACAAAGCCCTTGCCTTATCTCTGTGAGGCCCAACGTTTCATCCGTGATACTATAGAACAAAATAAAATAGGTGCCGAAAAGATGGTACAGCAGGTAGAACTCTTGCTGTGCAAGTGACCAACTTGGGTTAGACCCCCGACACCACTTGTGGAACCCCAGCCACTACCAGGCGTGATCCCTGTGCACAGAGCCAGGAGTAAGTCCTGAATACTGCTTGGTGTGATCTATGCAGCATTGTCCTCCCGTTGTCATTGATTTGCTCAAGCGGCTACCAGTAGCGTCTCCATTGTGAGATTTGTTACTGTTTTTGGCATATCGAATATGCCACAGGTAGCTTGCCAGGCTCTGCCATTTAGGCTGGATACTCTCAGTAGCTTGCCAGGCTCTGCTGTGTGGGCTGGATACTCTCAGTAGCTTGCCGGGCTGTCCGAGAGAGATGGAGGAATTGAACCCGGATCGGCCGCATGCAAGACAAATGCCCTACTCACTATGCTACCGCTCCTGGTGTGAACTATAAAAAAGAAAATAAAACATAGAAAAACAAAACTAAAATAGACTTCCATGTGACCCACTTCGACAATGCTACATTCAGATCTTTTTGTTTATTCGTTTCATTTTGTTTGGGGGACATACCCAGCAGTGCTCAGAGATCACTCCTGGAGGGGCTTAGTGAACCTTACGTGGTGTCAGTGATCGAACCCTGAGCCACTCCCCTGCCTATAAACCCCCATGATACTTCCCAGTTTGCCACAAAAAGGTAGAAAGCTGGTAGGGACCCAACTGAGGGTCAAAGCTCACTGCTGGACTCAAACATCCCCTCCTTTCATCATGAAACCCGGCACCTCCCTGTCCACTTGGGATGTCTGCTCTCAGCTGCCCACGTATAACCCGGTGAGATGTATTCTCTGCTCCATTCAGTAGACACTCCGTTTCTGGAAACATCTGGAGCATTCATAAACTCTTCTGGGTCACCTCAGAAGTCTGCTCCTGTCTCACCAGAATAATGTCCCACCTCCAGCCCACCAAGGATGAGAAACACACACTTGAAGAGAGGCGTCCTTCTCTTTATCTTTCTTGGGGCTATTTTTGGTGCTTTCTGTTTAGGAAGTACCTTCAGACCCAGAAGAGTTGAAAAGGGCCAGGTGAGGACCAGAAGAGAAACAGGCAACACTTTGTAGGAGATCTCTTTTTTCTTTGAGGCTCTTCGTGTTCCTGGAGCGAGCAGACCCCGCTGGGCTACACTAGCACGCGACGACGGGGATGAATGGAGATGTTACTGGTGCCTGCTTGAGCAAATCGAGGAGCAACAGGATGACAAGTGATACCAGTGATCTTTATCCTCTGTCTAAAAGAGAGGAATGACAGATTTATTGGTGTTTCACTAGAGCAGGCAAAGCTGGAACACGCAGCAAGACAAGACCCTTTCATCCTGGATGCTGAGTGTGATAACAGGCAAGGTTTCAGATTCTTTGGAAATATGAGGCTCAAATGAGAGCTTTGAAACATTGGTGGCAAGGTCACAATTTGGTCACTGAATGATGGGGACTCTCCAAAAAGTATGTCACTAGATAAGTCAACTTTGTCCAAAAGTCATAGAATGTCTTTACATAATCTCGATGGCCTAGACTATGGAACACTTAGGCTTTCGTGATGCACATTGTATAGTGTCCTCCATAGCCTGAAATGCCACAGAACAACACGATGGCTGAGGTACAGCAGCTCTCAGGTGGAGACCAAGATCTCACCATCCCAGGCCAGTTCTTTCCTTTTTTTTCACACGGGTTATTTCCTGCTCATTCACTCAGGAATTACCCCTGATGGTGCTCAGGGGACCATATGGGATGCTGGGAATCGAACCCGGGTCAACTGCGTGCAAGGCAAACACCCTACCCGCTGTGCTATCGCTCTAGCCCCTCCCCCCAGTTATTGTCTTTATGCCATCTCATCTCCTTTCTCTGTTTAGCTATACAAAGAAAGACTTTTTTTTTTTTTTTGGTGACTACACAAAGTGCAACACCTTTGGTACGGAGGGCTTACTTCTGGCTCTGTGCTTAGGGGTGATTCCTGTTTGGGGACCATGAGTGGTGCCAGAGATTAAACTGAAGTTTGCTGCATGCAAGGCAAGCATCTTTACCCCTCTACTATCTCTCCAGTCCCCACTGCAAGACTTTTAGTTACTGATTTTCATTATAAACAGTAAGCAAAAGAAAGTCTCGGCCTTTTATTCCTCATCTAGCACGTAAGGAACTTGGAAGTGATCACACCATGTACAGAACAAGAAAAATGTTGAACAAATTGAAAATCATCAGTTTTTAAGCTTATCAGAATCCTGGAGTCATAGAGCAAGGCTGCACATCTCAAAACTGAAGACACAGGGAGGTGGATAGAGGGACTCACAACTTACCAGAGCAGATTTCCAGAAAGAGAAACTAAAGTTGGGTGGAAAAATCTAAGCTGGAAGTGATTGATTGCTCGGTGTAGATGAGCTAGAGAATTTGAAAGCAGGCTGGAGACATCATATAAGTTCTCATACTTCCATGAGCTTTGGCCAGATTTTCACAGTGGAGATGAGAGAAAGACTTCCTTGAGTGGATGATAAGGGAAAGGCTAATGTCATTTTTGAAATTGCTGAGTTCTTTGTTTTTACTAAGAATCACCCTCCCAGAAATCATTTTGCAAAAGCAAAACAAAACAAAACAACCTCTGGGTATTACCAGAAACTAATTTACTTAGAGGAAGAGAAATGCCTACCTCCAGCCCTTTCTAGCCTTCCTATCTCATCTAAAATGGAGGGAAAAATCAATCTAAGGAGGCTGTGTAAAGGTCAAGCCCTAGGCATGTACTCATTGCTCTATTGAAATCTTATCCTGGGATCCAAGGATGCGTCTTGCGCCCCTCTCTAGAGCTCCTGTCCAGTAAAAGGATTACAACAGGGAGAACTGTCATCTGAGGCTTAATTGCAAACTATCTAGGGAAACCTTAAGACAACAGGAGGGAGGGACGAAAACAAGCTCACTGGAGGAAATGTTAACCTCTGACCCTACAGCTACAGCAAACAGTAACCAGATAAACATAAAACCATACACTAAAAGCCAATCTCTTTTATTAGTTTTACCCAGTCTATAATGTTTTCCTTGTGATGACAAATTACAAGGCATACTAAAAGACAGAAAATACATTTGGAAGAGAGAAAGCAAACATCAAGGTTTGGTTACAGAGACTTTAGAGCTGTCAAAATAGGAATTTAAAACTGCAATTGACGTGTTAAGGAGCTAATGGGAAAGGTTGACTGTGGTAAGAACAGGTATACTCTAAGCAGAAGGAAGGAAAAAGCTAAGAAAGAATCAGAAGGAAATGGAAGGCTGCAAATAAAAAAATGCTGTAATAGTAATAAAGCATGCCTTTGAAATAATTTCGGCTTTGCAACAGACTGGCACCCCCTAGGAAAGTACAAGTGAATTTGAAGACGTGTCTTTCAAACTGAAATACAGAATTAAAACAAATAATTTAAAGGACAGAATAGGGACAAGGAGATAGTACAGGGCTTAGGACTCAGGCACCTGACTTGGGTTTGAGTCTCAGCATCACATGTTTCCTGACACCAATGAGAGTGGCCCTGGAGGTGGCCATCGCTGTTGGGTAGAATAACCCAGTAATCCCCAGCACTGCTGGGTCATTGCATTGAACTGCTGGTCCAGTTGGCTGAGAACCACAGATGGGGCTCCCAGCCACTTCTTGGGAGTCATCTTCTCGTCCCTCCACAACCCCAGCAAAGAAGGATGAAGCAGAATATCTAAGAGCTGTAGAAGAATTTCAAAGGTATAAATGCCAAGCTGTAGTCACCAAACTTCTAGGACAATGGTATCTTTTGACCACTCACATTCTGGGGGCAACAGTAGATGAAACCTTGTCTGCACTATCTGTGCTCCTTGCTCACATTACCCAGTAGGTGGAAAAAGAAATTATTCAATGCGTGAGTCTGAAAGAAGGAATTACATATCTCTGAGAGCATTTCTTTTTCTATTCTACCACAAAGGCTCCTGGCTGTTGGAAATACCATATTTTTTTCACTTCTGTCTCATAATGGCTGGGTAGGTTTAATTCTGGTAGAAATACAGAAAAATTCCATTGTTTTCACACAAGTTCCTTAGAAAACAGAATCTGAGTTCAAGCTTACATGCCCTACTGGGAAGGAGTACAATACCAGGACAACTAGAATGAAGGAAAACATGTGCAAAAGAGAGAGAAAGAGAACAAATAGAAGTAGTGTTTTTATCTATCTGATCACAGACATTATTTCAGGAAAATTTTGTGGTTGGAGGAAGAAAGAATTAGTTGTCAGTCCATGTCTCTGCTATACCCCACCGCCCCAGCCTCCTCCCCAAATTCTGTCTTAATGTCCCTTGCTCATAATTTGTCCAAATGGCCTCTCCTCCCCTACACTTCTGGGTCAGAGCACCTGCTCTCCTAAGCATCTGATGGAGAGGTTGGGTTGCACATCCACTGAGAGAGGAGAGCCAGATCCCATGTTGATTCCGTCATTTGGCTCATGACACCAAGACCATTAGAGTTTTTACTGTGACATCATAGTGTTGAAACTTTGCTCTCACCCTGGGAAGACTGTACAGCCAGAGGTGTTAAGCCCACACATTTACCCCTAAAATAGATAGCCAGCAGCCCACTCCAGCATATTTGGAGAATGCTTCCTGGGTTCACATGCACAAGGCAGTTGTACTGCCACGTAGCCACATCTCTGGGCCACTCATACCTCTGATCATTACAGAAGACAGAGAGATAAAGTGAGGGAGAATATTATGAGGAAAGAGGGTAATATTATGGGGAGCTCTCCATCATTAATCATTAATCCCACCTCCATGGATGATTGTGCTAAAACTCGCAACTGATGAGGGATGATGGCGTATAGGGGGCTTACTTCTGGTTTGTGGTTCTCTACTAGGAAGCATTAGGCAATATATGGAAATATTTAGATCTGTCATAACTAGAAGATGTATCTGGCATCTAGTAGTGATGCTAATAGACGTCACATAGTGCCCAGGAAAACCTCCACAGAAAGAGTTGTCTGGCTGAAAAAGCTAAAAATGCTGAGGCTGGAAAACTATGCACTTAACCCTTCCTACCACAATGACCCTTACTCCACAGGACAGGTAATCGATTCGGGGTGCTGCCAGGAGCTAAGTATATCTGTCTCCCTTATCTATCCTGGAACCAGAGAAATCATCACAAAGCGGCCAGCTCAAACCACTGACCCCACCATCTGATGGGCTGAGTCTGTCTCTATTTTAACCTGCAGATGTGCTGATGTGCCGAGTCTCCTGGTAGGAAAATCAGCTCAGACACTATGGTGAATAGTCCTCAAAAAGTCTGGTGTTACTTCTTCTCTAGGGGAGCTACCCTTGCCGATTGCTACCTATTTCTTCTTTCAAAGGACAAGGATATTCACTCTCCCCAATTTCAGAGGCCTCGGAGGCTCTGGGTATGTTGATTAACTTGGATCTGGAAACTCAATGATGAGGCGCAATTTTCTTTTTAACCTTATGATCATGTGAATATCAGGGTAATAACTATGGTAACAGGGTTTATAATACTGTGAATATTTATGCTATATTTACAAATTTATTGTACCAACACCCCACCACCACCTCACTACAATCATCCACCATAACCATTCATAGGTCCCTTCTTCTCTGCCCCTTTTCTTTCTCTCCCATCCTGACCTGCCTTTGTAACCTGTCCTGTTAACAGAGCCTAAGGGTTACTTTCATTGGCCACTATTTCTTTACTTGTTTCTTTATAAACAACACATGAATGAGATAACCTGGCATTTGTCTTTCTTCTTCTGACTTATTTTCCTGAATAGAACTCTCCCCAGTCCCATTCATGTTGTAGTAAAATGCTGAAATTTATCTTTTCTCCTAGCTTAGTATTCCATGATATATACTATAATTTCTTTATTCACTCATTTGTTATTTGATAAAGAATATTTATTTTTCAATCCTGGGAGGCAACCATAGCCTTCTACTCATCAATTATAAATGTTCAAAAATGAATCACTAAAAATTGACATTTAAAAATAAATTGACTAAAAAGTATTTCATTGGTATAAAATATTATAGCATTTGAGGGATTGGCCTCAAAATTCCATAGTCACAGGATTTGTTACACCCACCACCAACTTTCTGGTGCTTTCTCCAAACCAAAAAGACTCTACCTAATCCTCCTTTCCTCCTCACTCTGGTGAAGGGCCACAGTTTTCATGAGCATGGAATTTCATTTTGATCAACTGAGGTGACAGCGGCAATAGTCAGTGTTCTCCATGGAGAAAAGGTGGGGGCCTGAGAATCTGGGAAGGATCCGGACAGGTGGATCCAATGCAAAATTCTAAACTTTGAAATTAAATCCAGCAGCAGCTTTTTAAAAAAATTTTTATTATTAGTGAATCACCGTGAGGTACAGTTACAAACTTAGGAACTTTCGTGTTTGCATTTCAGTCATACAGTGATCGTTTACCCATCCCCCCACAGTGCCCATTCTCCTCCACCAATGATCCCAGTATCCCTCCCACCACCCCCACCCCATCCCTCACCACCCCACCCTGCCTCTGAAGCAGGGCATTCCCTTTTGTTCTCTCTCCTTTGGGTGTTGTAGTTTGCAATAGAGGTATTGAGTGGCCATCATGTCCAGTCTATAGTCTACTTTTGGCACGCATCTTTCAACCCCAAGGGGTTCTTCCAACATCTCTAAGGTGTTCCCACCAAGGTGTTCCCTTTTCTATCTCAGAGCAACAGGCTTTATATCCATCGATGCTATCTCCTGGTCCATGTAGGACCATCTACATCGTTACCAATTGGATTCCTACCTGGGACCGTGTTTGGATATTTCTATTTGCTTCTCTAGACCTCCTATCCATGTTGACCTGCCTGATCCTGGGGTGTGGAAGGCCAGCTTTATAGTCTTAATCTACGGATTTCCTGGTTTTCCTGCTTCCAGCTGACGTAGCCAATGGAATGGCCCAAGAGATCAGAGGATGAGGGCAGGCACGGTTGCGGGGTTCAGTGAATCCCTTTAATGTAGAGCACGGCTCCTCTCTGTCTGTGTCTCTAGCATCTTTCAAGCAGTTCCAGATGCTGCCTCCTCTCCTGCCCTATTAGGTCTGGGAATGGAGACCCAGACAGCATCCCCGGGGCGCACCCTGGGGTGCCGCACTGCCCTGCAGGTTACTCTCCACATGCTCCCTGTCTTTGTAAACGGTCTTCTTCACTCACTCTTTAATTACAGCTTGGAGCGTACCTTCTGTTTCCTGTGGGGACCCTAACACAGGTAGGGGCAGGCACATAATTAATTATCACCTCCAGATCCGCAAAACTAAGCCCTAATAATTGTTAGTAGGTAACTAGTAAATACTCTTTGGTCCGATGTAAAAATAAAAGTTTTATTATTGGCTCTTTGTTCTCTTATAAGTAGAAAATAAAGGCCTTCATTTTTTAATCAATCTGATGCTCATCAGGAGAGCCCCGAGGGCTTAACTAGACAATTACCAGGATGGAGTGAAATGCCAGCATATTCTCTGGGGGAAATGGATGGAGTTCTCATTTCCCACCATCTGCCAGGGAAGAATTGGAAGTAAGAGGCAGTGAAAACAGCTAATTTACTTTGTTTTTGGTGGGGGGAAAACTAGGCAAGTCTCAACATTGATTGTATTAAGGCAAACGGAACATAGCTAAGTGGCAAATTTCCATGAATACTTTTATCTGAATATAATTCAACCAATTATAACTCCAGTGCTGGGCAGTCCAATACGGTAGCTACCAGTCATATGTGCTTATTTAAATTTGAATAAGATAAGATGAAACAGACACTCATGTCTTTAGTCACAGTAGCCACATTGTCAGTCACCATATGTAGCCAATGGACACGGGATTGAGCAGTCTAGCTCAGACTTTCCATTGTGGTAGGCAGAATGTTCTATTGGATCGAACCACTCCTAAGAACAAACCCACATTCTCCAATGTTGCGTTTCGTTGGACTGTTCGAATTTTTGAAATATTGAGATACTAAATTACTCGGTGCCAGAGAATTATATGTAAAGTGAGTGAGTTATGTTACATTTTGTTAGGCAAAGTAGAAGGGTTTTATTTTGAAATCTTTTGTAGTAGAAAAGACTTTATGATACAGTTCAGTATATTTAAGGTTTATGCAAAAAAATTATTAGCACAGCGGTTGGGCGTCTGCCTTTCATGAGGCCGACCCGAGTTCGATTCCTTTGCCCCTCTTGGAGAGCCCGGCAAGCTACCGAGAGTATCGAGCCCGCGAGGCAGAGCCTGGCAAGCTACCCGTGCATATTAGATATGCCAAAAACAGTAACAATAAGTCTCTCAATGAGAGAAGTTACTGGTGCCCGCTCGAACAAATCGAAATTTAGTAAGCAAAAAGTAAGGTATTAAGAGGATACCTTCATTGAGTTCTACTAGAATCAGCATTACAAGTCCATTCTGAACTTGTAAGTACAAGCTTTGAAAGTAAGTACAAACTCTTGAAATCCATGTGTAGGTGATGGCCTTTCAAAATATGCATTGCAAGGCATAATGCCCCCAAAGAGAGACAGAGACAGAGACAGAGACAGACAGAGACAGAGAGACAGAGGGACAGAGAGAGGGAGGGAGAGAAAGAAAGGGAGGGAGGGAGAGACGGGGCAGGGGGACGATAAGAAAAGTGCCTGACATAGAGGCAGGTGGGGTTGAGGGTGGGTTGGGAGGGAAACTAGGGGCATTGGTGGTGGGAAATGCACACTGGTGCTGGTGAAGGGGCAGATGCTGGAACATTGTATGACTGAATCTCAATCATGAACAACTTTGGCACTGATCCATTTATAGACTTTTTCAATTTAGAAAAAGTAAGGAAAAATAAGAAAATGTAAATGATCATGATATATATTTATATATGGATGCTCAATGTTTCCAGTGTTGAGTGGTCAATATTATTTATGTAATATTGCACTGGAGCACTGTACTGTCGTCCCATTGTTCATCGATTTGCTTGAGTGGGCACCAGTAACGTCTCCATTGTGAGACTTATCATTACTGTTTTGGACATATCAAATACGCCATGGGTAGCTTGCCAGGCTCTGCAATGTAATATTAATTTATAAAAATAATAAAACATTAAAAATTGTGTAGAGCCAAATGTGTAAAGCAGATAGGACATTTGCCTTCCATCTGTCTGACCTGTGTCCAGTCCCTGGCACTCCAGATGGTTCCCTGAGTCCCACCAGGAGTGATCCCTGAGCACGGAGCCAGAGTAATCCCTGAGCACTGCCAGGCATGACCCCAAACCAAAACAAAAAATATCTTACATCTTAGGTTCAACTTAAAGTCTGTTTGAAACAAAGAGGAAAATAATTGAAGCAAAGAGAAAAAATAATCCATGGTGACTGGAGAGAGAGTGCAAGGATTAAAGTGCATGTGTTGCATGCTGCTAAGTCCTGGTTTATCTCTGGTACCACCAGACCTCTCATCCCCAGCACCAAAAGCTGTGGTTCTAGAGGCTCTTGAGCACTGCGGAGAGAGCCCAGCAATCCCCAGCACTGCAGGGCTGAGCAACCATATCCTCAGACCCTTTGCACTGGACAGCTTTGCAGGTGGTTGGTCAAGAAACAATCAGAGAGCCCCCCAGGCTTCCTGAGCACTGCTAAGGGATCTACCCCCCCCACACACACAAGAGGGAAAAACCATTTCAACCAGCACAGGACAACAGTTTTCTAAAAATGAGGGGCAGGAAATCCCTCATTTTGGAAAAAAAGGCAAAATTGATAAAATATCTAGACTACAAGAACAGATCAGTAATATAAATAAATCCCAAAAAGCATCAGCTTAGCTTAAATAAGTGATGTTAAAATGACCTTTCAGGCATCTTAGCAGGCATCTTTTATGTATTTGGGGAAGAAACCAGCCTGTAATTTTTCACTTCTAAACTGCCAAACAAGAGGACCAGGGCTTTCTGAGAAAGGCTGTCATCGTTGTGGGGTAGAACTAGCTTCGCCTGGAAAATATGTCAAGTGCCAACGTCCAGGGCGGGTCCTGAAAGTGTACTGCTGGCCAGCTCAGGAGGCATGCTGCTTTTTCTGGAAGAAAAACAAAACGTCGGGACATGGGAAAGAGGTGACTCGAGGTCATCCTGGACATTAGTTAAGTATGATCGGTCAGTTTTGGCTGCCAAGATTTTTTTTAAGGAATTTTGTTTTTTAGGGAATTTTTAAACCGCATTTTAAAAATTACACCGTGATTGTAGACATATTTGAAAACACAAACAGATTAAGGTATATGGAAGCAATCCCTACATCCTCTCTATAGATAAACACTATTAGTAGTTTGGGGTGTATTATTGCAAAATTTTGTTTCCCTCTATAGCACTGTAGCACTGTCGTCCTGCTATTCATCGATTTGCTCCAGTGGGCACCAGTAATGCCTCCATTGTGAGACTAGTTGTTACTGTTTTGGCATATCAAATATGCCATGGGTAGCTTGCCAGGCTCTGTCTTGCGGGCGGGATACTCTCAGTAGTTTACCGGGATCTCCGAGAAGGACGGAGGAATCAAACCCGGATGAGCCACATGAAAGGCAAACGCCCTACCCGCTGTGCTATTGCTCCAGTAAAATATTTATTTACCACTTGTGTGTGTAAAATTTTAATCTAAAGCTTATTTTTTTCCCCAAATTGCAACATCTTGTATTTTTGCATCAGATATTTTACATTTTTTAGAGGGGTCATACTGAGTGATGCTTAAGGGGCTATATATATATACTCTGGGTATGGGGGTGGGTGAACACAAGACCTCAAGCATATGCGCTATCACTTGGACCATTTCCTGTCCCCCAGTAGAAGTTTCTTCAAGCATCATTTGTTTAAAAGATCAAGCAGAATTGCTCTGGTCTATGGCGAAGCACAATATGGTTAAGGTGTTAAGCATTTCATTTTCTTGAACTAAGCAAGAACCTGATTCATGCTCTTAGATCTAGTGATTTCCACATGATCAGCCAGCAAGCTCATGAAAAAGTGTTCATTGTCACTTGCTATCAAGGAGACGCAAATCAAAACAACAAGACGATCACCGCATGTCGGTGAGAATGGCATATATCAAGAAGCTTGGAAACAGCCAGTAGAGGTGGGGATGGGGTGGGAAAAGGAGCTTTCCTTCCCTGCTGGAGGAGTGTTGTCTGGTTTAACCCCTATGGAAAACAGTATGGAGGTTTCTGTGTTCATTATGGCACTTAGTACAAGAGCCGGGATATGGCCACAACCCAAATATCCAGTAACTGAAGGATGAATAAAGAAGCTGTGGCCTCTATACACAATGGGAGACTATGTGGCTATAAGGAAAGACGAAATCCTGCAGTTTCCTGCAATATGGATGGAAATAAGTCTAAGGGAGAAGAATAACCACCTGATGGCTTCACTCATCTGTGATAAAAAAAAAAAAAAGCAAGGGAACAGAAAACAGTGAGTGAGGACAGAAGCTTGGTCTTTGCAAAAGTAAAAATTCCAAATCGAGGAGATGGGAGAGAAGGTAGGAGGATGGAGGGGACTAGACTTCTTTCTTTTTTGGTGACATAAAGACAGAGGTGAGGTGGTGAGGGCTTTGCTCATTAGAACCACGAATGTCAGCACTTCTGGGAACATGCTTCTAAACTGCAATAAAAGTGAATGACTGGGGCTGGAGCGATACCACAGCGGGTAGGGCGTTTGCCTTGCACGCGGCTGACCCGGGTTCGATTCCCAGCATCCCATATGGTCCCCTGAGCACCGCCAGGAGTGATTCCTGAGTGCATGAGCCAGGAGTAACCCCTGTGCATCGCCAGGTGTGACCCAAAAAGCAAAAAAAAAAAAAAAGTGAATGACTGAATGAACAAAGAGGAGCCAGAGAGCATCGGGTAAGACATGTGCCTTGCGTGTGACAGACTCCGGGTTGAACCCTGGCACCATACGTGGAGTCCTGAGTCCCACCACGGTTCACTCCTGAGCAGAGAGCCTTTGAGCACCACTCAGTGTAGCCCCCAAACACAGACCCTCCATTTTTCAGGAAGGAGGGGTCTGGGCAGAAGGGCAGAGTGGGCCACTGCTCCCCATCTCCGTGGGTGAGAACTGCACTCCGGGACCCCCGGGCAGTGCTGAGAACCAACTCGGAGTCAGCCACACGCCAGGCCGGCAGCCGGCTGCGTGCTGAGTCCTCTAGGCGCGGGACCCTCTCACTCCCGTTTCCTTCCTAACAAGAGAGGGCGTGGGGAGGCTGCCCCGGGGATCCAAGATTGCCGCCGCACTGGCTCCCTGGAGCCAAGGCAAGTCCTCCTCTGGCAGAGCTGCCCACCAGGCAGGATCTTCAGGGACGGGCTGTGTCACTTGCTTCAGTCTCCGTCAGAGCCAGGATGGGACTGGCACCCGGCCCTGCGCAAGTTGGCTCTGCACCTTGCTGAAGTGGGCAGCCGGCCATCCTAATTGACGGGTACGAGCGGGGACATGCTGGAGAACCACAGTGCACCTCAGACCCGGTTTGGAGAAGGATTTCAGCCCAGAAAATTAAAAACAACAAAAAAAAAATGTGGTGCCGAACCCTGGGCCAGGGAGAGGGAGAAGATGATCCGGGAAGCCGGCTGTATGTAGCTCAGAGTTGGACTTCGTTTCCTTTCCTTTCTAGGCTGGGGGTGGCTTCCTCTCTCCCCCCTCCCCCTTGTCGCGGCTCTTGCTGCTGCTGTTCCAGTGACGGCGTCTCTTGCACACGCGGCGGTGGAGCTCACACATGCGTGGCGGTGTTTCCCGGAGTGGGGCATTATACACTTTTAGCTGCAGTGCCAGTGCACGCCTGCCTCTATGCTGACAGCCAGCTGTCCTGGTGGACAGGCGTGGACAATCACGCTCCTCCACAAATATGCAGAAGGTGCAGAAGGGGGGGGGGTTAGAGCAGGGCCTACGGCCGGACGCAGGTCTCAGGAGCTGGCTCAGCCAAGTGAGCACGATCTTCGTTCCTCCTCAACACTGACACGCATTTGACACGGTCCAGCCCTAGAGGGGGGTCCCGGAGGTCACTCCGGGTGGGCTGGAAGCATTACTGTATGAGCCATGGCACCAGGGCCCCCAGAGTCAGCCTCTGTAGGGCCCTGGGGTGTGCCGGGCGTGTGCTCCAGACCTTAAGCTATCAGGTTTCTTTCCTTCTTTTCTATTTTCTACTTGGTGTTTGGGCCACACCTGGGGTTTTTCCCGTTTCTGCACTCAGGAATCACTCCTGTGGGCTCAGGGGACCGTATGGGGTGCTGGGGATGGAGCCCGGGTTGACTGCATGCAAGGCAAGTGCTCCACCCTCCGTGCTCTTGCTCTGAGCTCTTCCAGGTGTATTTTTTTTTTTTAACAAACATATGTACTTTCATGTTCGTTTTCAGTTTACATCCCTCCACCAGTGCCCCTTCTCCTCCACCAATGATCCCAGTATCCCTCCCACCACCCCCATCCCAACCCCCACCACCCCATACTGCCTCTGTGGCAGGGCGTTTCCTTTTGTTCTCTCTCCTGTTGGATGTTGTAGTTTGCAATAGAGGTATTGAGTGGCCTTCATGTTCGGTCTATAGTCTACTTTTGGTACGCAGCTTTCAACTCGAGTGGGTCCTCCCAATATTCTCTACTAGGTGTTCCCTTCTCTGTCTCTGGTGTTTTTTCCCCCAGCATGTGACGCCAGTTTCCAAGCTGTGGGGCAGACCTCCTGCTTCTTATCTCTACTACACTTGGGTGTTAGGTTCCCATTCTGCTACTTTATAATCCACATATGAGTGCGATATTTCTATGTCTGTCTCTTTCTTGCTGACTCATTTTACTCAACCTGGTACTTTCCATGTTGATCCACTTACATGCAAATTTTATGACTTCGTCTTTTCTAACAGCTGCATAGTATTCCATTGTGTAGATGTACCAAAGTTTCTTTAACCAGTCATCTGGTTTTGGGTACTCTGTTTTTTTTCCAGATTTTGGCTATTGTAAACAGTGCTGCAATGAACATAGAAATGCAGATGTCATTTCTACTATACCTTTTTGCCCCTCCAGGATATATTCCCAGGAGTGGTATTGCTGGGTCAAATGGGAGCTCAATTTCTAATTTTTTGAGAATCGCCCATATTGTTTTCCAAAAGAGCTGAACCAGTCAGCATTCCCACCAGCAGTGAAGGAGAGTCCCTTTCCCCCGCACAACCAGGCCAACACCAGTTGCTTTTGTTTTTTTAGATGTAGGCCAGTCTCTGTGGTGTGAGATGATATCTCATTGTTGGTTTGATCTGCATCTCCCTAATGATTAGTGATGGAGAGCATTTTCCCATGTGCCTCTCAGCCATTCCGATTTCTTCTTTGGGAAAGTTTCTGTTCATTTCATCACCCCATTTTTTGATTGGGTTGGCAGTTTTCTTCTTGTGGAGTTCAACCAGTGTCTTGTATATCCTTGATATCAACCCCTTATCGGATGGATATTGGGTACATATCCTTTCCCATTCTGTAGACTGTCTTTGTACTTTGGTCACTGTTTCTTTTGAGGTGCAGAAGCTTCTTAGTTTGAGATAGTCCCATTTGTTTATCTCTGTTTTCACTTGCTTGGCCAGTGGC
Source organism: Sorex araneus (assembly GCF_027595985.1). Taxonomy (NCBI): domain Eukaryota; kingdom Metazoa; phylum Chordata; class Mammalia; order Eulipotyphla; family Soricidae; genus Sorex; species Sorex araneus. Next base: position 64,863,606 of record NC_073308.1, read on the forward strand.
ATGTCCTTTGAAGATACCGTTGACTTCAATGTTGTGGAGAGTTTTGCCGACCTTGTCTTCAGTGTACCTTAGGGATCTGGTCTGATATTGAGGTCTTTAATCCTTTTTTTTTTTTTTTTTGCTTTTTGGGTCACACCTGGCAATGCTCAGGGCTAACTCCTGGCTCTGCACTCAGGAATCACTCCTGGCGGTGCTCGGGGGACCATATGGGATGCTGGGACTCGAACCCGGGTCGGCCGAGTGCAAGGCAAACACCCTACCCGCTGTACTACCACTCCAGCCCCAAGGTCTTTAATCCATTTTGATTTGACTTTTGTACATGGTGATAGGTGGAGATCTGAGCCCATTTTTTTCTTTTTTTTGCATGTGGCTGTCCAGTTTTGCCAGCACAATTTGTTAAACAGGCTTTCCTTGCTCCGCTTCACTTTTCTTGCTCCCTTCTCAAAGACTAGATGTTCATATATTCGGGGTGGTGTGTAAGAATATTCAACCCTGTTCCGCTGGTCTGCGGCTCTGCCTTTGTTTTGCTCCCTCTGGCAGATCAGTGAACCGGAAGGGGCCGCCATCTCCCCAGTGCCTGCGACCCCCTGTCTCCTCCTCGGACCCTGAACTCCCACCCTGCCTCAGCGCTGCCCACCCACCCCTTCGCCACGCCACCCTCCAGGTGTATTTCTTTCAGCACCATGTCCTGAGTGAGTGAGAACTATTCAACAGAAGAGCAAGTGCTGAGCATTTTGGCGACAAGGTAAGGGTAGAGCAGCCTTTCCACTGAGCAGACTCCCGGAGTCCAGGTTGAGGTGACAGCAGAGTGCTGAGACCGAGGCACAGTCTCAATGTTGCTGCAAATACGTCTCCAATTATGCAGCTTTAAAGACCCACAGATGAAGGGGGCAGGGAGAGAGCACGTGCTCCATGTTGGGGAGCCCTAAGTTAAAAGCCATACGGTGTCCCAGCATCGCCAGGAGTGATACCTGAGCCCCCCTGCGTGTGGCCCCCACTCTGCCAAATAAAATAACCACAGGTCATAACCAAGCGTATGAAACAAACTTTTTTTTTCTTTTTGGGTCACACCCAGTGGTGCTCAGGGGCTACTTCTGACTCTGCACTTGGGTATTACTCCTGGTGGTGCTCGGGGGAACCATATGGGATGCCAGGGATCGAACCCAGGTCAGCCGTGTACAAGGCAAATGCCCTACCCACTGTGCTATTGCTCCAGCCCCAAAACAAACCATTTTGTATATAATACACTTAAATATATATGATCCATTCAAAAATACATGAAATACATAACTTTTCCCGAAGAACGTACAAGAAACTATTGACATTGGTTATCCTAGGAGAGAGTGGGGAGAGGTCAGCGGCAGGGAGGGGAGGATTATAAAGAATACAAATCCCACACTATTAACAAGCCATCCGATATCCAAAACTATACATTTCCCCCCAAATCCCTGAGGAATACTTTTTCAAAGCGACTGAGGCCAGAAATGAGACCCAAGCGCAATCTCCTCCTGCTAAGTGTCCATCCAGGTTCCTTGTGACGTCACTTTATCCCCACAAGGTTCTCGCCTCTGCCGCTTCCTTCCGGCCTTCAGGTCAATGACCGGGACCTTCCAGAGTCCAGGGGTCCACTGGGGTTTTAGATGAGGGGAGAGAGAAAATGTGAAGAGTTCTTTCTGGAAATGGCCGCACATCCCGGAAGGCTGGGCTAGTCGGAACCAATGCAGAGCCGCTCGGTCTTGTTTCGGGGTTGCGTTTGATCACTCCTACAAGAGACCACGCACACTCACGTATGACCTTGTTGCAGGTCGAGCCTTTCCACTGCAATCCCGAGCATGAGCAAATCTATTGTCCCATTTTACCGATGAGGAAACTGAATCTTGCCGAGGTGCACAGTTTATCTAAGGTCTCCCGGTAAGAGAGGGGCTATGGATTTCAATCCGATCATGGAGCTTCTAAACAATTCCATTACCCAGCCTTTAGGACTCTTACACAATTCTATGAGGCCAGCGGCATTCTTGTTCGATGAGATATACTTGACACAAACTGCCGCTGGGATGAGCATAAAAACTAGAAAAAGCTGTAAAAACTAGTAACAACCCGTAACAACTAGATAAAGATGTAAACTTAGTGGCATGAAATGTTTTGTCATAAATAAATATTTTAATGCAAAAATTACTAGTGTAATGGGAGATGTTTTATAGATTTAAAAAATTCAATATATGCAAAGAAGACAAAATTGCCAGCTGCTATTTTATCCCAAATTAACAGGCATCAAAATACATACAACGAGCAAAATGTTAAAACTGTGAGAATTGTCGACCACTGTGACAATGGGAGACACAGACTTTCCCAATCAGGAAGGTAAGGCGTCTAAAATGATGATAATATCGAGAATGGAAAGCAGCAAATATGAACAGCTTAATCAAAATACAGGACTCCACATTCTTTCCAGGCCCCCAGGGAACATCAAAACATGTAATTCTATATTTGACCTCGAAGGCAATCTCAATAAACTCCTTATAGAGACTCACATTCTCTATGATATAAGAAAGTTACATGTTAAGCACAAAGCGTATTCAAGTAAGCCTTAACTGCATGAGGATAGGGTGTGTGTGGGGGGGTGGTGTTCGTAAAATCATTCTTTAAAAATGAAAAGGAGGGGGCTGGAACAATAGTACAGTGGGTGAGCCCTTGACTTGCATGTGGTAGACCCAGATTTGATCCCTTGCATCCTATGGGGTCCCCTGAGCACCACCAGAAATGATTTCCAGAAGGGATGCCTGAGCATCACTGGGTGTGGCCCAAAAACTAAAACAAAAAATGAAGAGCAGAAGCATAGCCTAAGGGTTAAGGTGATCCTGAAGACCACATGATCCCGTGAGCTTTGCCAGGTGCAGCTCTGAGTACAGCCATATGCTCAGATCTTAGTACTGAATCAGACCGGCCAAGAAGGACAGGGAGTGGCCCCCCAGGACTTCTGAACCACTTGGGGACCACTCCAAACATAAATAAACAGGACCAGGCAGATCACTCAGCAGTCAGGGTTACATGGGGGGGGGGAGCAGTGTACCAGTGCACCTAGGACTGCTTGGCACCCTGAGGCCCCCAGAAGTGACAGCCCTAGGGACCCCAAGAACTCTGGGGGAGCATGTCTAATGCACCTGTGCGCCTCAGCACCTGAGCAGTCAGGTACCCTTGAGTCCTTTCGTCTGACTGGCTCAGGATAACTGTGATCAGTACTTGGAACCGTCTCCCCCACCCCCCATGATATATTAAAGAAATATTCAGAATGAGGCACATTCTCATATTGCTACACATCTGTCTCCAATTATATTAGCTTAAAAAAACATATTATGGGGGCAGGGAGAGAGCACATGCTTTACATTGGGGAATCCTAATTTAAAGCCACACGGTCCCCCAGCATCGCCAGGGGTGCTACCTGAGCACCCCTGGGCGTAGCCCCAACTCCACTCAATAAAAAACCACAGGTTATAACAAAGTTTATGAAACAACCTATTTTGTATATTTAACACATTCAAAGATACATTAAACACATAACTTTTCTGGAAGAATGTACCAGAAACTACAGACATTGGCTATTCGGAGGAGAGAGGGGATAGAGGTCAGAGGCAGGGAGGAGAGGGCTATGAAGAATTCAGATCACACACAATTAACAAGCAATCCAATATCCAAAACTATACATTCTTTCCAAATCCCTAAGGAATACTTTTAAAAGTTATTGTGCAGTAGAACATGAGGAAAGCTCTAACAAATCTCCCCCAATACTATACACAAACCACATTCTTTTTTGGGTACTATTTGGATTTTATTTTAACCTAAGGAAATATACTATAAAGGGCATTTGTTACAGCTTTACTTTAAAAATATCTAACACAATAAAAATAAGAATCCTCAAAATTATTAGAAACAGGTACATATATATACACAGATCACAGAGCACAGACAACCCAAATACTGGGGAAATTTTTCAAAACCACAAAAATAGAAATCATAACATTAATATGCATTAAACCCTTCTATTGAAAGTTTGTCAAATTATATCTAAATAAATATTATCTATATTATCAGAAAAATTATTAAAAGGTAGACATTTAATCACTGTTTGCACTGTCGTAGCACTGTCATCCTGTTGTTCATTGATTTGCTCGAGCAGGCACCAGTAACGTCTCCATTGTGAGACTTGTTGTTACTGTTTTTGGCATATTGAATACACCACAGGTAGCTTGCCAGGCTCTGCTGTGCGGGCAGGATACTCAGTAGCTTGCCGGGCTCTCCGAGAGGGATGGAGGAATTGAACCTGGGTCGGCCATGTGCAAGGCAAACGCCCTACCTGCTGTGCTATTGCTCCAGTCCAGACATTTAATAAAGAATAAAAATAAGATGGTGTTGTATTGCTTGTTAAAACTTAATGGCTAATGCATTTATAAAAAAATACTTCATTAAAAAATGTTATATCTCACCTTGGGGACATTAAATCCTTGTCTGAGGGTTTTCTAAGATGTTGATCCTAGTTGAGACTTCTGTATTAATGTTTTTGTTTATTGAGCTTAGTTGGCTTCTATGTTACTTTCCCACCTAATTTGGTATGGACTAAGTATTGTAGACTTTGAGAATGTTGCATGGCTGTATTTGTGGCCCCATGCTCCAGAAACTCGAGAAAATTTGACTTGGCAGTGAGCTTTCATGGCTGTGATTGTGGGATGTGAGTTTGGCTTTCGGGGTTTCCATCAGTACAAGGGTAGCGTTGGAGAATGCTTTCGGCCCCCGCTCTGAGAAGACCCCAGAGTTCTCAGCCAAAACACCTGCCGTATCTGAAATTTTCAGCAGTTGGTGTCTCTGCAAAGACCAGGAGCAATTTTTGAGTGCAGAGCCAGGAGTAACCCTTAAGCATTGCTGAGTGTGGCCCCAAAATGAAAGCAAGCCAGCAAGCCCGCAAGAAGGAAAGGGTCATAATCTTACCATTAAACAAAATAGAGCAAGAGTATCAAGAGTTAAACAGATGGGGCTGGAGTGATAGCACAACAGGTAGGGTGTTTGCCTTGCACGCAGCCGACCTGGGTTTGATTCCCAGCATACCATATGGTTCCCTGAGCACCACCAGGAGTAATTCCTGAGTGCAGACTCAGGAGTAACCCCTGTGCATCAACGGGTGTGACCCAAAAAGAAAAAGAAAGAGTTAAACAGGATGGTACATAAAAATATCAGGAAGTGTTCAGGGACTGCTACTGGCTTTGTGCTCTGGGGTCATACCTGGTGGTGCTCAGGGCACCATGCAGTGCTGAGATTGAACCTGGGCCTCCTACAAGGCAAAGGATGCACTCAGCCCATCGACTTATGTCTCTGAACAGGATGAAATATTGTTTTTGAAACTGATTCCAGGAAGAATACTTCCCAGCTTTATTTAGTAAGGTTATTGGGAAAAGGCCACACCCAGCTATGTCTAGAGGTTACATCCAGTGGTGCTCCAGGCTTACTCCTGACTCTGTGCTCAGTGATCACTCCCAGTAGTGTAATGTGGGGGTGCTGGGGACTGAATCACAGTCAAGTACATTCAAAGCAAGTGCCTCAACTGTTTTACCATCTCTCAGACCCAGATCAACTTATCATATTAAAAAAATCGACAAAGTTGTCAAAAACAAAACACCTCAGACCTCCTCTAAAAGTGTTCTCGGGGCTGGAGTGATAGCTCAGCGGGTAGGACATTTGCCTTGCACCCAGCCGACCCGGGTTCAATTCCCAGCATCCCATATGGTCCCCCGAGCACCGTCAGGGGTAATTTCTGAGTGCATGAGCCAGGATTAACCCCTGAGCATCTCTGGGTGTGACCCAAAATAGAAATAAAATAAATAAATAAATAAATAGAAGTGTTCTCAGCAGGACCAGAGAGACAGCTCAAAGGGTGAGTGTGCTTGCTTTGCATACTGGCATAGCTTTGCACACCTCACTGTGGAAGTGATCCCTGAACACCTGCCAGGAATAGCCCTGAGCATCGTGGGTAGGCGTCTACCCAACTCCAGCTCCAAATGTTCTCAGCTAATTTCACAGAGCCATTCTGTGACTTTCTAAAGAAAGACAGTTCTAAAGTGATTGAGACTGTTCACCACAGGAGAAAAACTTTCTTTAACTTGAGTGAGCAGAATATAGCAAAGGCAAACAAAGCTTACACACAATAGAAAACCACAGGCAAAATCCACTTATGAATATCTATAAAAGGACCCTAAATAAAATATTAAGAAACAGAATCCAGCATCATGCTAAAGCAATAATATACAGCCACGATGAGCTGGGGTTTGGTTCCAGGATGTCAGAAAAGTCCAGTATCTTTTTTAAATATCTTAAAAGTTTTATAGTTCTATTTATTCCCTCCCCTTTGGCTGCTGTCACGGAGATGGTTTTAAGCTGTGGTGCTTGAGCACTCCTGGGTGATGGTGTTTGCTGGGGATCTCACACTGGGTTGCCGTGGGCAGGCTTGCAAATCAGAAACTCTTGCAACTGTGAGCCGTCCTTGAGCGTTTCTGTGTGATTTTTTATATTGCCTTCTATAAGGAGAAAACCCCTATGGTGACTTGTACAGGCTCTTTAAGGCACTTAATAACATCTGAGTGTTTGAATGCCAATAGTTTTTGATTTCAAGATTTGAATTCTAGGCAAAATTCTTCTTTAATAAACTAAAGAAAAATGGCTGATCTTTCAACATTTGGTGCTTAAAAGAGGGGGCTGGAGTGATAGCACAGCAGGTAGGGTGTTTGCCTTGCACACTGGCCGACCCAGATTCAATTCCTCTGCCCTCTTGGAGAGCCCAGCAAGCTACCGAGAGTATTGAGCCCGCGCGGCAGAGCCTGGCAAGCTACCCATGCGTATTGGATATGCCAAAAATAGTAACAATAAGTCTCTCAATGAGAGACGTTACTGGTGCCCGCTCGAACAAAACAATGAGCAACGGGATGACAGTGACAGTGACAGATAAAGAGGATCCCAAATGATGCTCAGGAGGTCCGGAAAAAACTTACATCTGCTATTCTTTGACATCTGGCCCGTGGGTCCAGCGTGAGGACCCAAGAATGCAGCACTGCTGGGGCCCTGCAGTGCTGGAGACACCCAGGTCATCTCAATAGTGGTGGGAGCTTCCAGGGCCACCCCTGGTGGTGTATGGGGGACCACATAGTTCTGGAAAAAAAACAGGTCAGACCTTTGCTAGGCATCTACCCTAATTGCTGTACTATCTTCTGACCCCCGACACAATATTTTTCTATGCACCTAGAGATACAGATAAAGGTACAGGTAGTGTCCCCCTAAAAACAATGACTAGTCAATTATTTGAACTCTACTGAGAATGCTGAGATTCCCAGGTGACTATCGGTCACATTAGAAGTTCTGTCAATCTGTGCTCAAGAAAGCCCACCTTGGGCGGTGCCAGCCCAGCCTCCAAGTAGTCCCACCCACCGGAAGTCACGCCCTCGACCCACCCTCGGCGCCATCTTGACACATTCAACAGAGAAGCGGCCAGGCATTCTGGTGAGCAACGCGGCCCGGAAAATGCTCCGGACCCGAATTGGGGCCAGCAACACCGGGGAGCCGGACGGAGGAGGTGCAGCCACAACACCTTCTCCAGATGGAGCCCTGACGACACTGAGCAGCAACTAACACGGCTCCGGGATTCGGGACTGGGACACATCCAAGCTGCGCGGCCGCTAACTCGGCCGCGCGACCTTTTCTAAAACCTAAAAACATACAATCTTTTAATGGAAAACTGATTATCAAATGCTTCCTTAGTAGGGCTATCTTGTTTGGGGGTATAACTCCCACAACAATAGTGAGTTTTGTGTTGAAATATGGAACGTAATCAAGGTAAAGAGAAAATGAAGTGAAATTCATCAGTTATACAGTTGGGGTGGGGGGTGGGGGCGGGGGGGTATACTGGGAATTTTGGTGGTGGAATATGGGCACTGGTGAAGGGATGGTGTTTGAATATGGTATAACTGAGACATAAACCTGAGAACTTTGTAACTTTCCACATGGTGATAAATAAAAAAAAGCCCACCTTGGTTTCCCAGAAGATGCAAATAAATCTTGTTTTCCAGATACCGTATGCACTATAGCACTGTTACATCTTATGTGGAGGCCAGGCATTAACTTGACTTTCTCTCCAAAACACTTTGAGGGGTGTAGGGGGGAGGTCTCAAGAGATAAGTTACAAGTTTAAGGGTTGGAAGAGCACCGTGAGTACATCACGTAACCGTCAGATCGCCTTGGTGATCTCTCCAAAGTGAGGCGGCCCTGGGTTGCTGGGGCTTGCTTCCAGCAAAGAGATCACAGTATTCTTGTAAATTTGGCAGGTCATCGTCACTATCACTTGTATCGCTTGTCTTCCCGTTGATCTTTGATTTGTTGGAGCGGGTACCAGTAACGTTTCCATTTGTCACTGTTGCGTGCTAGTGTAGCCCAATGATATCTGCTTGATTTAGGAACAGGAAGAGCCTCAAACCATTCATTCAGGGTTTTGACGAAGAAGTCTGATCTTGTTGGTGGGTGGCCATGTGGTCTTTTGACAACACATGGAATCCTGTCGGTAATAGCTCTAGTCCAGCGGTCATCTCTGAATCGCATTACATGTCCGGCCCATCTGATTTTTGATGTCTTGGCAAACGAGACAGACAGCACACCTGATTCTTGACCGTTGATGGAGATCGGAACTCCAGATTCCTTCTCTCACTTGAGTGAGATGTGATACTCCTAGCATAGCTCTTTTGATTCCTCTTTGGGATACCTGAATAACGTTCTCATCCTGTTTGCGTAGGGCCCAGGTCTCTGAGGCGTATGTTAGTGCAGGAAGAATGATGGAATCGAAAAGATGTGTTCGGAGTTGGAGGTCCTCTAACTACTTCTTTGACACTCGTGAAGGCGTTCCATGCTGCTCTCTTCCTCCTGCGAAGTTCTGGCGCCAAGTTGTTCCTCATGTTGAATTCTCGACCCAGGTACACATAGCTACTGCATTCGGAGATGTTCATTCCCTTGAGAGCAAATGGAGTGTCAGGGACTAGTACGTTTTTTATGAGCATCGTCTTGTTGAGGTTCAGCTGCAGTCTGACCTTTCCACACTTGTGGTCGAAGTCAGTCAGCATTTGTTAATGTGCCGCTTGGTTAATGTTTGGCATTATGAGAACGGTGTCATCAGCGAAGCGGAGGTGGTATAATTGCCGACTGTCTATCTTCACTCCCATTCCTTCCCATTTCAGTCGTCGCATGATGTTCTTGAGGGTGGCACTGAAGAGTTTCGGTGAAATGGTATCGCCCTGCCGAACCCCTTTCTTTACGTCAATGATCACTTCCTTGTAGAATGGTGAGATCCTGGTGGTGAATGCACAATACAGCTCGCAGAGGATCTTGATGTACTGAGTTTGAATGCCCTGTTTGGCTAGGGCTTCGATGACTGCTTCAGTCTCAAAAGAATCGAAGGCCTTCTTTAAGTCGATGAACGTTAGACAGAGTGGCATCTTGAACTCTCGCAAAACTTCAATGAGTTTGAAATAGGAATCATTCAATTTGAAAAGGGTGGTTTAAACTTGATCTTGACTTTATAGCTGATGTGCTTAGGTATACCGGCCAGATGCTGGAAGGCATGGAGTTCACCCCCAGCCCCTCAACAGGCGTGTTGGGCACTACAGATATGCCCTAATGTTTTCCTCTCCAGCCTCAGTGCAACCACTCATGCATCCTCCTGTATCTGGAGCATTAAATGTCATGACCAGGTGGAAAGTCAATGAGAAAACGACCTACCCTTCGAAGGCAGACCCTACTGTTGAGGAGAGTTGCTAAGCTGGTAGGTCATAGCTGAAGACAGTCTTAGGCTCACTTCCACCTTGCTGCTTGGAATCCCACTACTGGCAGCAGCCTTGACTGTGGCAGCTTCCTGAATGCCACAAGAGTCACAAGCAGTGGATTTGGTCCCTGCCTTTGTCAGTCATATAACATAAAACAGCCACTGTTTGTGGAATACTCATGGGAAAATTCTCTAGAAGACAAGAAAGCATCAAACAAGCACTGGCTGTTGTTGAAGGATAATTCTTTATTGATTGGTTAGCTTTCTCTTGATCTTAAAAACAGGTACAACTGCTTGTTCATTCAGACAATCTTTTCAAGGATGTTTGTTTAGAAAACAGGTATGAAAGACAAAGATGCAACTCCTTCTAAGACAAGCGTGGACTCATTGACAGCTTGGTTGGTAAGATTCTGTCTCCTTCTGGAGCAAAGCTTAGGAAAGCTTGCTGCTTAATATAAAACATTACAGTTACCCTGCACTTAGTACAATAGACAGAATATGGAGGATATGGAATCAATAGACAGGATATGGAATAAATCCAAATGTCCCATGACAAATGTGTGGATAAGGAAGTTATGATATATGTGTGTATGTGTGAGTATATGTATATATATGTGTATGAAACTATGTAGCCACAAGAAACGATGAAACCATTCAACTCACTGAAAATTGGATAAAACTGGAGGATACTGTAGTAAGTGAAGTAATCCAGAAACAGGGAAAATATTGAATGTTCTCATTTATCTGTGGCATATAGAGTAACATGACCAAGGAATTCAAAGTTTCAAAGATGGGTTAACCCTTGGTCCTAGATTACAAAAAATGAAAGGCCAGGGAAGACGAGAAATGGACAGAGGGTGAGTAATCAGTGGTCTGCAGGTAACCAAGGATTGGGGGCGCTGCTACGGAGTCCAAGGTGTCTGTATGTATATAAACCTCTAGAGCCAACACTGATGTCAGCATTAGACTCAGGCTACAATAATGAAACTGAAGAATGTACTTGTGAAAACATGGGCTGAGGGGTAGGAGGGAGTCTGGGGACATTGCTGGGAAGATGCTGGCACTGATGGTGGGACTGGGTTGGAACATTATATGCCTGAATCTCTGTTGTGAACAAATTTGTAAATAATTGTATCTAATTTAAATAAATTTAAAGTTCAAGTTCCCTATTTTCAGAACTCCAGCTCAGTAACACAACCCACATGTGTGATATCTATATATCTGCACGTTTCTCCTAGGGTTTGGGATCAAGTATACAATTATTCTTATAATACGTAGATATGTTGATGCTCATATGCTTTCATGTATAAAGAGCAATAAAGTCCCTTGTATCTGGTCTAGGAGTTTCATATTCTTCCCATCTTCATCTCCTAATGGTTCCCTCATTCTTCAGGGTATTAAAGTTTGGTGTCCTATGTCTCTTAAATGGCATTCTCCAAGCTCTCACACACCTTGAAGAGAAAACAGATTTAAAAATTACATAGGTACTATGGTTTCTGGTTCAACAGAAATTTAAGTTGTTTTAATATCCCTGAGGCCTGAAAAAATTATTCAAACTTTCCCATAAGTTCCCTCCAAATGTAACCTCCACCCACTCACTTAACTCCAGAATCTTCCATTCTACAGTATCTAAGAAGTTCATAAATTCTTTCTTTATTTGATATATAAAACTTCTCCACAGGGCTATCAGACTATATTGTTAGTGTTCATCTTGCACTCAGCCGACCTGGGTTCAATTCCCAGCATCCCACGTGGTCCCCTGAGCACCACCAGGAGTAATTTCTAAGTGAAGAGCCAGGAGTAACCCTTTGGGTGTGACCCAAAAAGCAATATATATATATATATATCTTCATTTTTCTCCTGGGTATTGCATTAGCCCTGGGTCCCTGGCAATACAATTTTCACATCATTCACCAAATGACTCTAACCACTTGTATACCTAACCTGTAGGAAGTGCTCAGTCAGTACTTCCTGAGTAAGTAAATTCCTGTCTGATTAGGAGATAGTTATCAGTTATATCAATACTCAATATTTAATTGTAAATTGTAAAAGCTGCATGAAGAAGTCCTTGGGGAAACATCACCATTAGTACAGGAAGTGATCACTGTATCACTGTCATCCCGTTGCTCATCGATTTGCTCGAGCAGGCACCAGTAACGTCTCCATTGTGAGACTTGTTGTTACTGTTTTTGGCATATCGAATACGACACAGGGAGCTTGCCAGGCTCTGCTGTTTGGGCGAGATACTCTTGGTAGCTTGCTGGACTCTCTAAGAGGGGCAGAGGAATCGAACCCGGGTTGGTCGTGTGCAAGGCAAGTGCCATACTCACTCTGCTATCACTCCAGCCCACAGGAAGTGATATACAAAGAAAATAACTGGAGGAGAAAAAAAGAAGAAATTATCCGGACAAGTGGATAGTGAAAAAACAGGCAGAAGAGCATTGACTCAATTTTCCTGGCCCTGCTCCATTTTCTGAGTTATATTCTATAGCCAATCAGAAAGGTTGATTTTTTTTTCCTCTCAAGGGACCTCACTTCTGTCCCCCCACTTCTAAGGGGAATCTGAACCTAAAGATACCATCCTCCAAGTGCCCGGGCTGGCTGGTACCCTATTTCCTGGCACTGTACCCACTTCCAGGTCCCCAAATTAGCAGCTTTCAGTCAAGTGCCTGCCCACCCCATGGCGCTCCACCCTTTCTATTATCTGGGGCTGTTCCCCCCGTCCATTGGTCACTGCCTGTGTACATCTCCAGGTTTGGGGTGATATTGCCTCCCTCAAGGCACTTAGAAGAAAAGAGGCACATTCAGCTTTAGGGAGCAACACATCTTCAAAAGATGAAAGAGTTAAGCAAACTAGGAAACAAACAAAGAAAAGAGGCAACTTTGTATGGGGCCTCTGTGAACCCAGCAACTTCTCATACTAATTGACCTGGCATGTTCCTGAACAGAATTAACTAGAAAGCCAGTGTCAAAAAAAAGAAAGAAAGGAAGGAAGAAATAAAGGAAAGAAAGAAAGAAAGAAAGAAAGAAAGAAAGAAAGAAAGAAAGAAAGAAAGAAAGAAAGAAAGAAAGAAAGAAAGAAAGAAAGAAAGAAAAGAAAAAGAAAGAAAGAAAGAAAGAAGGAAAGAAAGAAAGAAAGAAAGAAAGAAGGAAGGAAAGAAAGAAAGAAAGAAAGAAAGAAAGAAAGAAAGAAAGAAAGAAAGAAAGAAAGAAAGAAAGAAAGAAAGAAAAAGAATAAAAAGAAATCAGCAAGAACTCATGCCGACCAATGTGTATCTTTTTATTGTGTGAATACTGCTGCCTTTAATCATATTTTTAAAAGTCACAGCAGCTCTCATACAAGCTGGTATTGCAAAGCAGTGCCTAGGAGCACTGTATAACAGAACATAGGAACGGCTATTTTCGACCATCCGCATTCAGTCAGCCCGTAGGTGACTGACACAGACTGTGAGACGAGGCTAGCCCAAATTCAAGTTGGTCCGGGGCTGGGCAAAGCCCGAGCTCGGGTCCATGCCAGCTTAATTTGCTGTGATCATAAGATAAATCCATCCCAGTAAGAACTGTTGTCTACTCTGGAAAACTGTTTCTTGTTAGTGGCATGACTTTGTTGTTCTACGACCTGCGTCTAAGGGGATGAATAATAGGACAGCTTTCCTGGGTGCTTTCTCAATAAATTATGGATGGTTCCTTGCAGCAGTATGAAACTGGGTGTTAAAGACATAGGCAGAGTATAGGCTGATGCTGTCTTTGATAGTAACTGCACTAGTCCTATTAGGATGCTATTTGGATTTGAAAATAGAAAACACATGAATGCTTTTCTTTTCCTTCCTTCCTTCCTTCCTTCCTTCCTTCCTTCCTTCCTTCCTTCCTTCCTTCCTTCCTTCCTTCCTTCCTTCCTTCCTTCCCCTCTTCCTTCCTTTCTTTCTTAGCCTTGGGTATTTGTCACTACACTCAGTCTTTCTGTCCTTAAATTAGAACTTCGATACTAAACACAGGAGCTGGTGATTGTCCGAGAACCTCTTGTCTAGAGAGTTGGTGCTTTAAATTTCATAAGTCCTTAGCTTCAAAATTGCAGACAAAATAAGTCCTAAAACGAGTGGTGATTCCAAGGAGATTCCGTTCAATATTCACTTAGCAGTTGAGTGAAATGACAACAATGAGAACAAAATAAGGGAGGAGTGTCTGGGGAGATAATGGAGCTGCAGGCGAGATACACTGTGAAAAGACAACCCCAGGCTGGAGAGGTGGCAGAGCACATCCCTTACATGTATGAAGTCCTGAGTCTAGTCACGGGCGTGTGGCCCCAGCACCACAGGGTGTGGCCCCTACAAACAAAAAGCCAATAAAGCCATATCTTGATCATTATGAATTGCTTTCTGGGGAGCAGAATACTTGGCTCTACTCAAAGGATCATCCCCCGTGTACGTGGCCACACGCAGGGCAAGCACATCCCCGCCCCCACCTATACTAGCCCTCCAGCCTTCAGGCACAGAGTCTGTTCCCCATGGAATGACAAAGAGGAGAATTCCACAGAATTCAAGAGGAAGAATCTTAGATGGAAAAACGCCGGTTGTGGCAGAGGGAAAATCCAAATGGTACGCTTACTTTGCTCCCCTTGAAGAGCCCTGTGGTCTGCACCAGAGAAAGGCTGAGGAGTCCCATGGACTAAGTTCTGGGCCTCAGAAACAAGCCAATGATGCTAGGGATTAAATGAGTAGGTTTCTGAATGAAAAACACCCCCAGTTCTGGTTACTTTTTCTTTGAAGGGAAAAGAAGGCCAGCAAGAAATTGATCATTGTAGGACGCACCCCTGTTAGGGACCAACGAAGTCTCCTGCTGAGATCCAGTTCTGGAACATTCCTCCATGCTGGCAGGCCCCAGTGGCAGAACTATGCAGGGGGCAGGAGATTCTGTAATCTTTTCGTCACAACCCTTCTCATATTCCCAATACCCTCCCCCGCCCCCCAGAGCACCCCCAGTAAAGAAATACTTGTGTAGAGAAGAAGGGGAAAGGGAACAGAAAGTCGGTTGATGGCTAGAAGCGTCTCAGAGCACTCTCCTCTTCGTGAAAATGTCCTAGTTTATCTGACATCTTGAAATACTTAAGCATTTCCTCCCCACCTACTGCCCCATGAAGGTGTTAAGGGTCGGTGGGCTCTTTAGTCAAAATGGCAAAGAAAATTGTTTGGAGATACCAGCCACAGTACCTACGGGCTACAGTCTGCACATTCTAGAAGGTTGCCCACCAATCTTGCCTTTCTGAAGGAATTCATGCTCGGTTTCTCCTATGATGTCACAGCCCTGGCCAAAGCTGATTGGTTCAGGGAGGGGTGTGTCTGCCAAGATGATTCAAAGAAGTCCAAAGAGCTCGATGCTAAAAGCACTGTGCATAGGAGTTTAAGGTCCAGCCAGGATTGCTTAGAGGGACTGGATGCAAAGCGTTCAGAGTCAGCACTTTGGAAAGACCCAGAAACACATACTCCAGAAGAAGATAGTAATCAGAAAATGTGAGAATCTTCAAACAAACAGAGACAGGAGGAATCCAAGTAGTTATTCAACAGTAGAAGCAACAGGAGCAGAAACAGAAGCCAAGAGAGAGGAGAGAATTTGTTCTAGGGGAAAGAAGTGAAGAAAGCCGAGGAGATCTGAACCACAAGCTTAGCTGGCAGCTGTCAATACCCGTGAAGAGGTTAGACATGCCAATTAGTGTTTTTGAGGCATCCTATATAACAATCGGCTTAGTTTGGATTGCTTTGACATTCTCTGGATTCTCTTACTTTCCGGTGCAATCTTACAATCATCTGTCAGCTGAGACAAGAGATTGCTCTGTGCATTCTTTGAAACCTGAAGAGCCTATGGTTCCTTGGGTCTCCTTGTAGACAGAGCAACACACTCCAAAGTGATAATATCCAAAAAATCCCAAGTTGTTCCTGTTTTATTATAATTTATTTGCTTTTCTGTGCTGCTAGAGTCAAACCCAGGGTTTCACATGGACACTCATGATCTTCATCTGAGCTACATCTCTGCCTCCCTCTACCTCTTAAAATAAGCGGTGACCACAAGGTGTTAGGCCTTTTATGAACGATAAACCAAATACGCTCCTAATAATAAAACCCCTGGAGATATCATTAAAGTGAGAGGGTCCTCCCTCTTCTTTTATGGGATAAACTTACTTCCCTTTTGCAGACATGTATCTTATCAAGGTATCCAGAACACCCCTGAACTTTTGCATGGGATTGCTGCCAACATGATACCGTCAATCTGGTGTGCTAGTATGATACCTCATGGCCTAGTGAGATGTTCAAGGTTC
Source organism: Sorex araneus (assembly GCF_027595985.1). NCBI lineage: Eukaryota > Metazoa > Chordata > Mammalia > Eulipotyphla > Soricidae > Sorex > Sorex araneus. The sequence continues at coordinate 64,879,757 of NC_073308.1, forward strand.
TTGTGTATTTGATATGGTCCTGAATCCTTACATAACCTTGAATCGGGCTTGTAAAGACGATCTGTTATTCTTTACCCAGTGAAAGCAAACCTAACATTTTTGTCTAACAGACTAGAGCAGTCAACAAAGTAGAATCAAAGGTAAAATCTGACACGGTAAAATTTTCCATAAATTGAGTTTATTTCTCAGAATTGCTTTAGATTTGCATAAAATTTGAACAGAAAATACAAATTGCTCCCACAGAACACCCTTCTTCATGGCGTCTGCCATTAGTAACGTTACTGCATTAGTTTGGTACATTAGTTATGGTTAATGGTCCAATGTTGGTACAGTATTACTAAATAAAGTCCAAAGTTTATCCAGACTTTCATATTTCTTACCTACCATCATTTCTCTGTTCTGGTATGCCCTTGACATAGTGATTTGTAATTGCTCCCATCCTCACCCTCAGCTCCCAAGGATGATGGCATTTAATGGTAGGTCTGTCAACAGACAGATGTTGGGATTGTGAAATAAAGAATTGACATTTCTCTGTAGAGCAAATCCTCAGAGAGCTGATTGCAGAATTTTTAGGTAAATCGAGAACAATCTCTTCCCAGAGCCGACACTCATCTGGACATTCATGGAATCTTTCTCCATTCATACTGTTAAACTTCAGGAGAGCTGTCAAAAGTTGGGTTCTTTGCTTTGGGTTCTTTGGGGACTGTTACCTAAGGGGCTATATCCTGCTGTGCCCCCCGGCTCAGTGGTCACCAGGAGATAAAAATAGCCTGAGGCCTCTGCTTCCTCCCGCATGTCCCCATTCAAAATTCATCTTAGCTTTTGGTTCGCAATGTTGGCCAGCAGAAGGATGCTATTTTGACATAGCTAGATAGTCTCCATGTTTTTCCTAACTGTGCTAATTGTCATTAAGTGATTTACGTTTGCTATTTTCCTCACTGATGTGATGCCCTATTACTAGTGGTAACCACCTCACCTCCAAAGATCTTGATGTGTCTTATGACCCATACTACAGACTGTAGCTACTTGGAACCCCAGCATGGGTTGTCCCACCCCTTTCAGCCAGACTAACAAATTCTCACATTGTTAACTACAACTGCTGTTTATGTCCCCTCTTTCCAATGAGCTCCAAGAATCTTTCCCTCTCTGTTATTCTTGAGTATTGGAGTTGCTTTTGGTTATTTATGAATCGATCAGGATTATTAGACTGAAACGGGCTGTTTTCATTAGTTTACCTTAAACTTCAGTGGACTCTGCGGCTCTCAAAGGAAATCTAGGAATATAGTGGCTTAAACCACATGAGTTGATTTTTCTCTCCCAGAAAATCATAGATAGTCCAGGGCAGGAAGTAGCTCAGTTCTGTGAAGTCCTCCAGGGATCCTGGGCTCTTCTCTCCAGCTGCTCTGACATTTCTTTTTTTTTCTCTTTTTGGGTCACACCCAACAATGCACATGGGTCACTCCTGGCTCTGCACTCAGGAATTACTCCTGGCGGTGCTCAGGGGACCATATGGGATGCTGGGAATCGAACCCGGGTCGGCCATGTGCAAGGCAAATGCCTTACCCACTGTGCTATCACTCCAGCCCCTGCTCTGTCATTTCTTCACTGTTTTTATTCACTGCATCAAAGTCAAGTCCTGGGACCCAGCTATATTTACCCCTTAAGAAGGGAGTAAGGTCAGGAGGACTGGTCCATGGATGGGAGCTTGGCAAGTGGAGGGGTGGGGGAGGGCAGTTAGGATGGAGAAGGGACCAGCAGGACAGTGATAGTTGCTAATGATCACTCTGAACAAGAACTGAGTACTGAAAGTAGGTAAAGGGGCATGTATGATAACTTTCAGTAGCTATATTGCAATGCCCAGAAGGAAAGAGAAAGAGTGAGAAAGAGAAAGAAGAAAAGAGCCTGACAGAGAGGCAAGTTGGGATTGGGACTGGGGGGAGTGTAGTGGGGAGGGTAGGGAGAGGGAAACTGGGACATTCCTGGTAGGAAATATACACAGGGGAAGGGATGGGCACTGAAACATTGTATGACTGAAACCCAATCAAGAATAACTTTGCAATTGTATAACTCACTGTGCTTCAATTAATAAAGAAGGAAAGAAGAAATGGAAGAAAGAAAGGAAGAAAGAAAGATACAAGAAAAAAGGAAGAAAGGAAAGAAAGAAAGAAAGAAAGAAAGAAAGAAAGAAAGAAAGAAAGAGAGAGAGAAAGAGAGAGGGAAAGAGAAATAAAGTAAAGAAAGAAAGAAAGAGAGAAAAAAAGGAGAAGAGGAAGAAGAAGAAGAAGAAGAAGAAGAAGAAGAAGAAGAAGAAGAAGAAGAAGAAGAAGAAGAAGAAGAAGAAGAAGAAGAAAAGAAGAAGAGGAGGAAGAGGAGGAGGAAGAGGAGGAGGAAGAGGAGGAGGAGGAGGAAAGAAAAAGGAAAGAAGAGAAGAAGGAGGAGGAGAAAGAGAAAGAAGACAGAGAAAGGAGAAAGAATGGAGAAAACAAAGGAAGGGAAGTGTAAACAAGTGTCTTCAGAGGAAGAGGTGTTGAAGTCATACACATGGCTAACGCCCACTTTTCCAGATGGTAAATCAGTCACGTGGCCATGCATGACCTCCAGGCAGTCTGGAAACTTTACTCTGGTCTGTGACCAGGTTGTCTGACTCAGAGGGAAAAGAGGATACTGCAGGGAAACAGCCCAGGGCAGGGGAAGCAAGAGACGAGAATCGGGAAAGGGGGAGTGACAAAGCAGAGACGGGAGAGCAGCCTCCGGGCCAGGCAGGATTGGCTGTTCCTAAAAGGTGGAAGAGGCACCAACTTCCCTGGAATTCTCTGAAGGAAGTAGTCCTGCCAAGTCTTATCTGTCACATACTTTGCACAGCAATCGCTTAACTATTTGCTGTTTTAAAACATACTTATTTCCTTAGCTTTTTGTGGGTCACATCTGGTGGTACTCAGGGCTTACTCCTGGCTCTGTCATCAGGGATCACTCCTGGGGGGCTCAGGGGACCACATGGGGTACTGGGGATTGAACCTTGGTGGTCCCCGTGGGAGGAAAATGCCCTACCCACTATACTATCACTCCTGTCCCTTAAAGCATTTTTTATTGTATGTTATTTTATCTCTAAATGTTTGATTCTTGTTATAGCAGCGGAAAACTCTATCTCTACTTTTGGACATTCTCCACCAACCATCTCCCAGGACTGGCCACAGTATGAGACTCTCCCTACCAGCCTCTCCCTCTCTTCCTCCTTTCACACTTGTACCTGGGTCTCTCTTCTGGTCCTACTTCCTCCCCCTCTACTTCCATAACTATCTCCCCTAACCCATTGCCTGCATCTCTAACTCACGAATCACAAAATCCCGTTAATCACCGATTTCTCGGGCGGGCTCAGTAACCTCTCATTTCGTCCTTTACCTGAGATCTTAGAAGTCTATCTCGACTCGGCCCTTCTAATGATGTTGCACTGGGGGCTCTTCAGGGTCAGGGGAATGAGATCCAGCTTGTTACTGGATTTTGCATATGAATACACCATGGGAAGCTTGCAAGGCTGTCCCACATGGGCAGGAAACTCTCAGAGGATTGTCAGTTTCTCCCAGAGGGAGAAGTAGGCTAAAGATATCACTTCTGAGAGGTTGCTTTTAAGTCTCTCTCTGGATGTTGGCCGTTGATGGGATTACATACACCTGGGTTCTTCTGCGGGTACCTTCATGCATGAGGCCTGTCCGAACGTGTGGAGAGGGGCCTCCAGCATGGCTGTAGCTAGGTTCCGGTGGTCTTTGGCCGCCAGGAGCTCTGCTCGGGGTGGGGAGGGAAGCTGGAGCCCATCCCCTTCGAGGAGCCCCGGGGAAGACAGCCAGGCATGCGGGCAGAGACTCTCTGCATCACTCTCTTCTGAGAGCTTGCTTTTAAGTCTCTCTCTGGATGTTGGCCGTTGATGGGATTACACACACCTGTAATCCCATCTCTAACTCCACCTTAATATAGTACTTCTTGGAGAACCTGAGCTATCAAATGCTACAGCCCAGCTCCCAGGAGGACTCCAGTCTCCCGTAAAAATACACTGGGACTTTAGCTGACCTTTGCCATCCGCTTCCAACACGGCCCAGTCCAGAAAACAGATTTTCCACCGCTCCTCTTGTTTGACTCACAAGCTTCCACTTCAGAGTCTTGGGGAGGGCCTTGGTTGGGTGTGGTGGGGGAACCCGTCTCGGACCTGTGTACCTGCCGTGTGGATCTGGGCTTTCGGGTCACATGCAGTGGGGGGCTTCCCTAAGCATCAAAATGGCACCTGGACTGTCTCCAAATGGCAAATATCCCCCCTGATAGAATTCAAACCCCATTGTGTGTGACCAAGAGACACCTAGTCCCCCTCCAAGGAAATTGAGAGGGTGTGGGAAATGCTCTGGACTTTCACTGTCACCACTACTTGTCACCTTTGGTCATCTTCTGACTTTGTCGTGTGTGAACACCAGAGCCTCCGTTTATTCCAACTGTGTGACTGACAGTAGCTCAGGTATAAGAAACTGAAGGTTTGAGAAGCACCTGAGGAGTCATACCACAGAAAAAGGAGAAAGAAAACTTGATATTACTACTCCTAAAACCCACTGGTCAGAAATATGTCAAAAGAAACCTTCATGATTAATTTGTCCCGAAGTTCATGTTTGTCTCTCCAATATCCAAGCCCACCTTCCACCCTCCTTGTGATCCCCTTTCTTATCTCCACCCCACCCGTCTCCACTCTTCCCTGGCCTGCTCTTCCCTGGAGAAGCCAGAAAGTCTATTCAAAGAAAACCTCTCTGGAGAGCAGCTTAGCTTTTCTGGTTTAATCTGTCTCTTCCAGAACAGACACATGGTCCTATCTTTGTTTAACCAAAAAGCCAATTACAGTGTTTTCCCAATCAGATGGATGGGCTCCAAATTAGTGGTTGAAAGAAGAGAAGGAGAGATGTGTTGGGTATAAGGAATTGATTCCACAGTGAAGGCTGGAACTTAGTGGTAACTTAAGGTAGAATGTATAGATGTTGGTTTATAATGATGCACATGTGAGTGTTGCCATACATTGTTATGTTAATAAAACTTTTCTAAGACAGAGTAGTCTCATTAAAGATGAATTCTTTTTTGGCTGATTGAGAAATAGGTGCATTTTTTAGGTAGGTTTAAAAAAAATAGCAACTTTCTTAAGTCTAACTGCCACTGAACCTATCTCACATACCAAAAGGTAGGTAGGTGAATGGAAAATATGTTAGTAGACAGTGTATGTATAATAATGGATGGATGGATGGATGGATGGATGGATGGATGGATGGATGGATGGATGGATGGATGGATAAGCTTCAAGTTGCTCCTGCAAATCTTCTCTGGAGTATGGCCCTCTGCTGAGCCTTTGTGCCTCATCTAGAGTGAGATTGGAGGAATGCCACATGTGAAATCTATGGTGTTTGTCTTTTCTGTCCTATCCCTGAGCACCTCAAATACCTTGTCCTGGCTTTTACCACCTCTCACGATGTCCTTGGACTTTGCAGTTGCTTAGGGCAAGTTTTTGGGCTCAAAGTTTGTGGACAAAATGAGACCTGAATACTGTAAGTAACACAGAAATAATAATCCCGCAAGCATGTGTACTAAAGACTGTGTTTATGTGTGTGTGTGTGCAGGTGTAGATGTACAAATGTGTGTATGAGTATATCTACCTGTGAGTGTGAATATGTATGACTTCTGTGTGTGAATGTGTATGAGTTTATATGTGTAAGTACTTGTGGTTTTGTGTATAAGTGTATGCGTGGATGGATATGTGTATAAGTGTACGTGTGTATGGTTGTTGGGCTGGAGCGATAGCACAGCGGTAGGGCATTCGCCTTTCATGCAGCCGACCCGTGTTCGATTCCTCCGCCCCTCTTGGAGAGCCTGGCAAGCTACCGAGAGTATTATGCCCGTATGGCAGAGCCTGGCAAGCTACCCGTGGCATATTGGATATGCCAAAAACAGTAACCATAAGTCTCACAATGAGAGATGTTACTGGTGCCCACTCGAACAAATCGATGAGCAACGGGAAGACAGTGACAGTGACAGTGTATGGTTGTCTTTATGTGTGAGTGTGTAAAGATATGTGACTATGTATATTTGTGAATGTACATATGTATGTGATTCTGTGTATGTGTGAATGTATGTGTATGTTTTATCTGGATTTGCTGGGAATTAAATAATCTTTATAGAAGGGACCTTTTAGTCCAACTGGACTTCATTTCCTGCCCACTGTAAAATCCTGGGACTTTCCCCAGTTGCTGAGTGTTCGTCCAATTGTGCACGAGCACCCCAAGTGATGAGGTAAGAAATACTGTCATGTGGACATAAAATAGTAACTTTTCATGAGTAAATTATTGCATGATAAAAACATGCCTATGGCTACAGTCCCCTAATAGGTCCATTTGGCAGGTTTTTTTTTTTTTATCTGAAAGCTTGTCTTGATAACAATTGTTTCTTAAAAATAACTTTTAGTGTCTTTTTTTGTTGTTGAGACCCCTAAATGTTCCTGGTGGGTCTCTTAATTCATGGTTCATTTTCAGAGAGGGAAGTGCAGCAAAGAGAGAAAAAGACACATTTGTTCTCATTGTCATTATTGGGGATTTAAAAATAAAAGTGAACTGGAGGAAAACGATCTTTTAAATATTGGCAGTGAATTCCCTACGTTTCCTTTATAAAGCTCCTCGGGTCCTATTTTTCTCCCACTACTTAAAAGTCTGTTTGAAATGAACTACTGGAAAAGTTCAGATGCCAACAATCATGCGGAATAGAACAATTTCTTCGATATTTAATCCCCAATTACGATGAACATATTCATTGCAGCTGTTGGTTAGGTATGTCCTGCCTTGGTTCTGTGAGGCAGAAAATCCCCAAAGCCACATTGTTGAAGAGATTCCTAAGCGTGAGTGTGACATACACTTTCCAAGTGTAGTATGGTAAGGACAATGGTGCTGGGGACTCTGGGTTAGCGTGTCAGGGTTCAAGTCCCAGCAGGATCCCCTGGTTAAGATGTTAAGCACATTATCTGTTCTTAGCATAATGCCTCGCCCTGAAGGTGCCCTGCAAATGTTAATGATATTATGTCCCGACGCCTAACTGTGCTTTCACAGAGGTACAGGCGGAGCCAGCGGTGCAGATTTTCTCTACTTCAAGCTCATTGGTGAGTATAACCAGGGGGCTTCCGGGTTCAGGACGCTTCCACCAGCTCAGCTGACACCTGTGTACACAGCTACACATTTAGGCGAATAATAATGTGTTCCAGCACTGTTTTGTTTTTCTTTTTGATAGCAACAGGGAAAGTGGCTGTATTTTAGTGCTCTTGATTATGGGAAAAAGCAGTTTTCTGTCATAGGCCATACACAGCCTGAAGGTGCCATCTGGGGTTGATTACATCAGGTCCCCCCAGAAGGCCCCCGAACTACTAGGGGCTAGAAGAAAATGAAGGGTATAGAGTCTCATTGTCATGCGTCTCAATACGTTCTGGGTAAAAGCATTCTGCTGTGAAACCCTTCAGTTAAAAAAAATGATAATGTCATGTGTTTTCAATGGAGTGAGTTTTTAATTTCCCCTTACTGTATTGTACAGTTACAATACTAAGCTATTACATGGTTATAGTGGTGTTAGCTCCCATGATCACTACCCTTCACCACCTCCAAAGTGCCCCATCGTTGTCCTTATGTCCGTCCACCTCTTCCTCTCCCTCCAGCTCCCTCTGCTGCCCACCTTGCCTGATTATTTCAGTTCTGCAAGCCAAAGACAAGGGCTTGTCATCGTTTCATACTGTCTATTCTCTGTTTTGCTTCTCTGTGTGCTACAGATGTGTGATGTCATCCCGTATTTGTCCCTCATTTCTGACTTACTTCACTTATTATTATTATTTTTTTTTTGCTTTTTGGGTCTCACCCAGCGATGCACAGGGGATTACTCCTGGTTTTTGCATTCAGGAATTATTCCTGGCAGTGCTTGGGGGACCATATGGATTCTGAGAATCGAACCTGGGTTGGCCACATGCAAAGCAAATGTCCTACCCACTGTACTACCTCCAGCTCCACTTCACTTAAAATGATGTCCTCCAGTTCCATCCGGATTGCAGGGATCTGAAAGATTTTATCTTTTTATTTGTCTGCATAATACTCCTTTATTATGCAGATAAATATGCAGATAAAAAGATATTGGCCATGCGATATCTTATAACCTACTTCTCCCTCTGGGAGAACCTGGCAAACTACTGGGAGTTTCCTGCCCACATGGGAGAGCCTTGCAAGGTTCCCATGCTGTATTGATATGCCAAAACCAGTAACAAGCTGGGTCTCATTCCTCTGACCCTGAAAGAGCCTCCAATACGGCATTGTTGGGAAGGACAAGTAGAGAGAGGCTTCTAAAATCCCAGGGCTTGGATGAATGGAGACGTTACTGAGACCACTCAAGAAATTCCACAATCAACGGGTTGATGATGATGATGATGATGATGATGATGATATATATATATGTATGTGTATATATATATATATATATATATCAGAACTTTTTGGTCCCTTTGGAGTGATAGCACAGTGGGGTAGGGAGTTTGCCTTGCACACGGCCGACCGGGGTTCAATTCCTCCATACCTCTCAGAGAGTCTGGCAAGCTACTGAGAGTATCCCACCCGCACAGCAGAGCCTGGCAAGCTCCCCGTGGCATATTGGATATGCCAAAAACAGCAACAATAAGTCTCACAATGGAGATGTTACTGGTGCCCGCTCGAGCAAATCGATGAACAACGGGACAACAGTGCTACAGTGCTATCTGTCATTGTACATTTGGATTGTTTCTGTACCCTAGCTCTTGTACTAAGTGCTACAATGAACATAGGAGGACACAAAGTTTTTCAAAGTTATAGTTTTATATTTTCTTTGCATAGATGCCAAGAAGTCGAATCACTGAGTGACATGACAGCTCATTCTTAGGATTTTAATAAGTCTCCTCTTTCCATAAAGGCCCAACCAGACAACATTTCAACTAACAGTGAATAAGGTGTCCTTTCTCACTGCATCTCTATCAACATCACCATTTGGGTATATGCCATTCTCGCTGGTAAGAGATGATACCTCATTGTTACTGTGACCGGCATTCCCTGATGATGCCGACTTTCCGTATGCCTACGGGCACCCATGTGTTCTCTTCAAGGAGGAGTCTGTGGGGGCCGGAGCCATAGTACAGTGGGTAAGGCACTTACCTTGCGCATAGTTGGCCTGTATTCAATTCCCAGCCCCTTAAATGGTCCCCTGAACCTGTCAGGAATGCACAGCCAGGAATAAGTAAGACCCTAAACCAAAAATTTAAAAAAGGAGTTCATCTGTCCCCATTTTTTTAGGTGTCATCTTTTTGTTGTTGAATGTTGTGATGTTTTATATATAAAACCTTGCGATGTTTTATATACAAGATGGGTTTTTATTGTGAGCAAATATTCAGTGGCTCCTAACACCCAGGCATGTGTGTACTGGCGTGCGCGCACACACACACACACACACACACACACACACACACACACACTGGTTTATGTGCAGTTTCAGGAAAAAGCGTTTTGCATTTTCCAACGCGCCATGTTACTGGCTTGGTGCCTTCCCAGGTTAATTTTATCAAAGCAACATTCTCAGAGCAGCTTCTCCAGAAACAGGTGGGCATGCCGGTTAAAGAGGCTGATGTTAACAGCGCCACTCAGGATATGCCGCGTGTCCTAGTTTATGATGTGGGGCTGACAAAAGTGTTTGAGATGAGACAGACATGACGGTTTCTCCAGGGACTCATAACCAAGCCAGTTTTCAGCCGGCTGAGCCCGAGTCTCAGTTCCAAGACCCAGCGTGTCCCCCTGGACCCTGCTCTAGAAGGTTCGCCCCCCTCCCGCCTTCTGCCTTCCCTCCCACAGCTGCACCCCTCCTGGGGAGTTTTTGGCTCCCTGGTCCAGTGGCAACATAAGGGGACCAGGATGCTGGGCTTCGTGACACGTGTGATTCATTTGCCTCCCAGAATGACTCAAAAAGGGCTTTTTCAGAATTCAATCTGGGTCTCAGTAATTCAATTTGTAGAAGAAGGCAAGCCAAGCTTTAATTCTTGCATAATTAGTTTCACGTGCGACAGCGTTCATACACGGCGGTGCTGGGCAATAGATCAGGTGGACAGAGGTAGGCCGCGGGGTGGGGGTGGGATCGGTGGGCCAGGGGTGCAGGTCAGCAAAGGAACCTCCCCAGAGGTCGCTGGCCAGTGCACACGCTCAGGGGAGCCCGCGGTCCTCCCCCCACTGTTGACTGCAGAGTCCTCCACACCCCGCCTCTCTCTGCCTTCAGCCCTGACCGGCTGTGCGGCCCGACCCACACACATCTTTATGAAAATGTAACCTTTCCACTCACTGTGGGGCGCAACAGGGAAAAAGTCAGCTTTGTCCTGTTGGCAATTAAACCAGCTGTTGCCGCCTTAGCCGGGTGGCGGCTGCCTTCCCTGGGACCCCACGGCTGTCTCCGCTTTGTTTCAGAAACGTGGAGGTGCTGGCAGCACCCAGAAAGGGCCCAGGAAGGACCACGACGACTGCTTCCCTTTCAAACCCTTGATGGGGGTGGGGGAGGGGCCGCTGACTTCCTGGGGTCCAGCACAGCGCCTTCTCCGTTGGGCAAACACAAGGGAGCATGACCCACTCGAGAGTGTCTTGGGTTTGTGAAGAGCGTGGAGCCTGGTGTCCAGAGGCAAAGCTCCCCAGGTCTTTCCTGAAAGATTAGGACTGTGCTGAGGAATAAGAAAAAAAAATAAAGAGGAGGGGGGTGTCACTGGAGAATGGGGTTCCTGCAACTCTAATTCTGGCAGGACTGCTGGTGACTGTCTTCAATCTCTTTATTCTTCCCATTGGGCTTTTTCCAAGTCACTTTGGCACTTTGAAGCAAGAGTGGGGAGAGGTCCCCGGAGCAGAGAGGAATATAGTTGCCCATAAATTAATTGCGTGAATGTTCCCTTTTGCTTCCCTGGACCCAACTGCGCTGCTGGGTGTTGGATAGGCGGGATGGATATCCCTAAATTGCAAAGTGAAATGAAATGAGAAATGCAAAATGGAAACATTTTATAGACAGAATAAACTGTTGGGAAACTGAACTTGACGGACTCAGGCAGGAACTGCCTTAGTAGGATGAGATTTGTTGGGGGGAAATAAGTTTCACCTCCAAAACCTACAGGCACTGGGAGACCCAGTTCGTTCCAGAGCTAGTTGGGTGGGCCTTTGGGAGGGTCTGGGCAGTGCATGGTGGGCCTCGAACTTCCTTGGAACAGACAGACACTATTGCTGTGTGTGTCTGTGTGTGTGTGTGTGTGTGTGTGTGTGTTACACTCCCAGGCCGGAGGTCCTGCCAGCTTGCGGGGTGGGGGTGGGTTAGGGAGAGGGTATGTTGACAACAAAGGAGGGGATACCACAAATTGGTGGGGGAAGGAGCCAGTCCAGGTGTTGGATGTGAGAGATGCTGTGCTCCAGACTCCTGGCAGCCTTGTCTAGGCCATAAATACCCATCCTACCCCATGATGGATTTTTCTCACAGACATTGTTATTGTTATTATTATTATTATTATTATTATTTATCTTTAGACACAAAGTGCTGTTAACCTTGGGAACAATCATAACTCAGAGATTCAGAGAGAGAGAGAGAAAGAGAGAGAGACACAGAGAGAGAGAGGGAGGGAGAGGGAGAGAGAAAGACAGAGACAGAGAGAGACAGAAAGACAGTGAACTCAGGTGCCTTGATGGGATTTCAGAAGGAAATCCAAATCTAATCCCTTTTTTTTTTTTATGATCAGGGGTCCCTCTTGGAGTTGGCATCAGAATCTCAGTCACCGCTCAAGACTTTATCCATTCACCCGCCATTTCTCTATTTCTAAACCCCTTCCACCTGGGGGAATGGGGCACAGGACAGAGACTGGCACCTCCACTTCCTGTTGGCAGGCCTATTCATTTGCTCTCTGTAGGCTCATTTGTCTTCATCCTCACCCAGGAACAAATGTTCCAACATCAGGACCATCACAGCGGAACGTGATTCACAGCCCTGCACCCAGACGTGCCCTCCCAAGCGTATCAAGTGACAGGAAGACTGGGAGGAGTATGGAAACCCCGGGAAACGCCTCCCTGTGCTCTTTGCCACTGAGAGGGCTTCATCACGCGCTCGACTCTGCTGATAGCTAGAGGGCTCAGATCTCTCTAACTACCAACTTGATGCTATTTGTTAAGAATATAAACCCTAAGAAGGAACAAAACTTAGGTAATTTGCCATGACACAGAACTCGAGGGCACCATGCTGCGTGAAGTCAGTCAGAAGGAAAGGGGTAGATACACAGTGACCGAGCTCCTTTGTGAGACTTACAGACACACAGCGAGAAAGCAATCAGGAACCAAAGGCAGCACAATGGGAGAACTGATCCACAAAATTTGTGTGGGGACAGAGGGGAGGGGGGATGAAATGGAGGGGCATTGGAGTCTCCTTGGGGGGTAGGAGGGGCGACGCTGGTGATGGGGGTAGTGTTGGAATTACATCTATGGAAAACCATCGTTAGCAATATTTCTAATCACAGAAGCTCATTAAAAATGTTTTAAAGAACAATATGAACATATTTTTAGCAGGGGCCCTATACAGGTGTTGAGAGGCTGCGTGCTGTTTCTGGGGTGCTTGACCCAGTGATACAGGCCTTCCAGTTCAATGCTGGGCCCGTGGGCTCAAGGGCCAGTGGTACTCGGGGGGCCATGCAACCACACTGAGGGCCACATATATGCCAAGCACGTGTTCTACAACTTGAGCCATCTCCCTGAGTTAGGAATCTGAACCAAATTTATAGTTTTGATCAATCAGTTCTGCATCTAGAATTGCAGGTCAATTATTCCAGACATGCAAATATTTGTATGTGTGAACATTTGTATCACAGAATAGATGGTAATGGTGAAAAATGGGAGGTAATTGGCGTCAGTGGTGGGGAGTCAGTTAAATAAATGAGGACACACGAATACATTCTAATATTATACAGTCAAAATTTAAAAAATTTAAAGACTAATTAAAGGGTAGAGGAAATAATCGTGAAATATTAGGCAAATAAAAACATTTCCAAAAGGGTCTGTCCAGTATAGTACCTACTCATTTTAATTAATTATAATTAAGTGAAATTAAAAATCAGTTGCACAGTGGCATCAGGCACCATTCAAGTATTCAATCACTATCATGTTAGACATGTACACAGAGGACATTTTCATCATTTGTAGAATATTCTATTAGCAGGCCTTAATCATTTTATTTTTCTAGTGTATGTTTGCGCATACACTTGCAGAGAATCTCTTGCCTGCACGCCTGGCTGTCTTCCCCGGGGCCCCTCAGAGGGGATGGGCTCCAGCTTCCCTCCCCACCCCGAGCAGAGCTACCGGCAGCTGAAGACCACCGGAACCTAGCTACAGCCATGCTCGAAGCCCCTCTCCACACGTTCGGACAGGCCTCATGCATGAAGGTACCAGCACAGGAACCCAGGTGTGTGTAATCCCATCAACGGCCAACATCCAGAGACTTAAAAGCAAGCTCCCAGAAGATATCTTTAGCCTACTTCTCCCTCTGGGAGAAACTGGCAAGCTACTGAGAGTTTCCTGCCCACATGGGACAGCCTTGCAAGTTTCCCATGGTGTATTCATTATGCTACAGCCAGTAACAAGCTGGATCTCATTCCTCTGACCCTGAGAGAGCCTCCAGTGTGACATCGTTGGGAGGGACAAGTCGAGAGAGACTTCTAAGATCTCAGGGAAAGGACAAATGGAGAGGTTACTGAGCCCGCTCAAGAAATCGACGATTAACAGGATTTCATGATCATGATTGTGATCGTGATGTTTGCACATGGAGAAATACAGAAGGAAGCATGCCACATTATGATGTTAATTTAGTGACAAAAGCACAGGGAAACTCACCCTGCCAAAGACCAAACAGGAAATTGTTGGATGCCGCGGATGTACCATCAGCATGGAAAACTGTGCAGGTCTGTTGCTTTCCTGTGATACCGTCCCAGTAGGTGGTGTTGGCATGACTCTGCTCAATAAAACTTTATTGATAGCAGGAAACAGACGGGGCATTGCTTCGACAGCCACAATTTGCCAATCTCTGAAATGCATTTGTTTCTCTGTTTATTATTTGTATATGATCTTTAAAAATAACTTGTGTAAATTTAATTGTAAAACTGACTGGGAGGCCCTGGGAAAGCCCAGTGGTAGCGCCCCCATCTGGCAAGGGGAAGGCTGCAGTTTGCTCCCCTCCACCATCCCACAGACTCCATGCAGCTCTGCCTCTCCTGAGTGCTGCTCCCACCACAGTGCGGTCTCTGGAGGGTGGGTGTGAGCACAAGATCCCTGTGGATACGGTCCTCAGCGATTGCAGGAGCAGCAATAACAATCACCCAGAGAAGGGAAGGGGAATTTTGTTTTGTTTCGTTTTTGTTTTAGTTAGGGGGTTACACCTGGCAGTGTTCAAGGCTTATCCGTAGTTCTGTGCTCAAGGATCACTGATGACAGAGCTCACAGATGACTCCCGGTTCTGTGCTCAGGGATGACTCCTGGCAGAGCTTGGGGGATCATATACAGTGCCAGGGATAGAACTGGAGTGAGCCACATGCAAGGCAATTGCCATAACCCCATATACCTCTCGAGCTCAGGGGAAGTTTTTTTTTTAACGAAATAATAAATGCACTCTGAAACACACACACACACATCCTTATATGTATGTAGGGGCCAGAGAGATTGCTTCAGTCATAGAGCATATTAGTCATCTGTGCAGTCCTGAGCACTACCTACACACACCACAGTGGGTAGCACTTGTGGCCCCTGAGCTCTGAGGAGGGTGGTTTTTATTTCGAACAATTGTAAATACGCAAACATAAGACAGATGTCCTGTCCCTGGACCTGAAACCCCCAGGGCAGATGCATGGAGTTCTTTGCAAAATGGCGGTGACTGTACAGCTGTTTCAGCTTCATTGTCTCCGTGCTGCACAGAACTTCCCAGCCCGGCCGCTATCTGTCACCCACTCACTGTCCATCTCCACGACACTGTGGACCCCTGCATGAATGCTCCTGGTGATGGATTCATTTCCCTTTGCAGGACAGTCTCTGGTGTTGTCTCTCGTCTATGGAACTGAAATTGCCTCTTAGGGACTGGCGCCTAGGGAAAGGCAGTGTCCACACCGGTGTGCTCACAGTAAACCTTTCCAGGCACAAATTGTCTGGACAAGGGGACAATGCCTGAGCCACCGATCACCTGACCAAGGGAGAGTCTCGGGGTTTACGCACACCGCACGCTTCCGGGAGCATCTTGAGATCTGTTTGTTTGGGAGACCCCACTCTTGGGAAGGGGGAAAGGACATTAGATTTCAAACCGAATTACTTGGGTCCCAGGAGAAGTGTTGAAAATTAGAGTTCAGCCCCTCTCTGCTTCAATCAAGGGGGTTTCCCAGATGTCTCCACTCTAAGAGGGGGCTTGGTTTGGACCCAGTGAAGACTGTGCTGGTTTTGCTGCTGGGTCAGGGAGCACCGAGGGACAAGAAGTGGGGAACTAGACTTAATAAGCAGTTGTCAGGGCGGGAGTGATAACACAGTGGGGAGGGCATTTGCCATACATTCGGCCGACCCAGATTCAATCCCCAGCATCCCATATGGTCCCCCAAGCACCACCAAGAGTAATTCCTGAGTACAGAGCCAGGAGTAACCCCTGAGCATCGCTGAGTGTGACCCAAAAAGAAACAAAAAGAAAAGAAAAAAGCAGTTGTCACCAACTGACATCTGCCAGCCGCACCCATGGTTTGTAGGAACCAAATAATGCTCTAAAATGTTGATACTTGAGACATACCATGTGAAAATCCAATTCAATTACATTTAATTTTTAAAAAATATATATACACTTGCTCTTCTTTCGCAAACCAATCACGAATCACAAAATCCCGTTCATCATCGATTTCTCGAGCGGGCTCAATAACCTCTCCATTTGTCCTATCCCTGAGATTTTAGAAGCCTCTCCCTACTCAGCCTTCCCAACGGTGCCCCATTGGAGGCTCTTTCAGGGTCAGGGGAATGAGATCCAGCTTGTTACTGGTTTTAGCATATGAATACACCATGGGAAGCTTGCAAGGCTGTCCCATGTGGGCAGGAAACTCTCAGTAGCTTGCCAGTTTCTCCCAGAGGGAGAAGTAGGTTATAAGATATCTTCTGGGAGCTTGCTTTTAAGTCTCTGGATGTTGGCCGTTGATGGGATTACACACACCTGGGTTCCTCTGCCGGTACCTTCATGCATGAGGCCTGTCCAAACGTGTGGAGAGGGGCCTCGAGCATGGCTGTAGCTAGGTTTCGGTGGTCTTCGGCTGCTCAGGGCGGGGAGGGAAGCTGGAGCTCATCCCCTCTAAGGGGCCCCGGGCAAGACAGCCAGGCGTGCAGGCAAGAGACTCTCTGCTCCTCTTTAGAAATCATAAAAACATGCACCTCTCAGCCTATCATGAGAACATGTGGGTGAGGTGACAGGTCCCCTCTCTGTGGCCACATGCCCACCCTGCTCGTGGGTGCCTCCTGGCCCTCTGCACTCACCCATTGTATCTGTCTTGACCCCGCAAACTCTTGAACTCGAGGCCAGCAGGCTGGGTGATTTGCCCCCAGTCCGTTGCCTTTTCATGACGGGTATGGCCATCAGTGCCAAATGAAAGCTGAGACTCTTTCCTTACAGTCCCTCTGAGTGTGAGCACATCCCAACCACAGATATTCTTTTTTTATAATGCAGGAGGGACACTCAGCAGTGATCAGGGGTTATTCCTCGCCCTGAGCTCAGGGATCACTCCCAGCAGTACTTGAGGGACCACGTGGGATGCCGGGGACCAAACCCAGGTTGACTGAGTACAAGGCAAGTGCTCTACCCTCTCTGGCCCCTCAGCCACAAATCTCCTGTTCCTATTAAGCACTGGAGAGGAATGGGGGGTCAGGAGTCATGTTTCTCATGATGGATGTGAAGCCCCCAGGCAAGCTCACCATTCTCCCCACACAAGTACCATGTACCTGCCCATGGGGATGACCAGGGCCCCTTTCTTACTTTAAGGAGCCAGGTGAGATGCACATTAAAGACTTATTTGAAGGGTCCCCAAAGGCGATGCCAAGTGGCACTTGTAGAACTCAGCATCTCTGGGCCCTGAAACTGTGGGTTCTCGCTCCTCTCCACCACAGAGATCAGCGAAGTTCAAGGGAGTTGCGGGAAGAGGGGCAGCCTCATGCCCTAAGCAACCGATGAGAAGGTCCTGTCCAAGCTCATGACGTTCTACCTGAGCAAGATGTAAAAGTGGGAGGCTTGAGGATGCCTGTTAACTGCAGCCAATGCTGCCCTCTCCTCACGACTCAGCTCTGCTATCAGAGACACCACGTGCCAGGCCACGGACCTTCTCTCCCAAGTCCACCTCACACAAGCCCGCTGGGCTGCTCTCAAGTCTCCTCCTTTGAATGTAAGCGCCAAGTGAGAATGCTGAGCAGCGCCTGCCATCATTTCTTATTTCTTGGCTTGACTCTACACTCAACCTTTGCTTGACTTTCTTCCTCCCGCCACGTAACAGAGTGAAGGTTACATGAGTTTCCTGCTGTGCAGAATTCATCTCCGCAGAATCTCAGCATTGCACTTGTAACATTTATTTCTTTTATTTTAATATTTTATCATTTTTTCCTAAATGTATGACCTTAACTGGTTGCCATGCGTTTCATTTCTTCTCGTCTTAAATATTTTAAAAGTTTCAAAGCACAATCATTACTCATAGTGTAACCAAAAAATTGCTCAGTTTTACTTCTGTCTTATTTAATTATAACTGAAACTCATTAAAATTATTTTCTTCCCTTATGATTTATTTCTGCATTGGTGTTACGCTTCATCTTTTTTGGGGAATATTTGAATGCTTGGCACTTGGTTACATTCCGGCCTTTGACTGGAAGGCCGACTCTAGGGCAAAGACCCAAGTTAGAGTATCCAGGTTTTCTCCAGAGGCAGAGTTGGGGTTCAGAAATTGTAGTATAAAGCACAAACTAATGGAAATTTACATAGAGAGCATTTTTTTAAAAATTTATTTATTAGTGAGTCACAGTGAGGGTACAGTTACAGATTTATACATTTTCATGCTCATGTTTCCCTCATACAAAGTTCGAAAACCCATCCCTTCACCAGTGCCCATTCTCCACCACAAATAAACCCAACATCCCTCCCACCCCCCCAATCCCATCTCCTCCCACCCCTTTCCCTGCCACTGTGGCAGGGTATTCCCTTTTGTTCTCTCTCTCAAATTAGGTGTTGTGGTTTGCAATAAAGGTGTTGAGTGGCCATTGTGTTCAGTCTCTAGTCTACATTCAGCACGCTTCAACCTTCCCTCGCGTGGCCTTCAACCACATTTTGCTTGGTGTTCCCTTCTCTATCTGAGCTGCCTTTTTCCCAGAATGTGAGGCCAGCTTCCATGGAGTTAACCTCCTGGTACTTATTTCTACTATTCTTGGGTGTTAGTCTCCTACTTAGAGAGCATTTTTCTTTTATCTGTTGCTATGAGCATGTTATATGTGTTTTTTGCTATATAAATGGCTTTATTGGAGTATAATACAGATACAAGGTAGCATATATTTAATGGGACAATTGGTTGGCTTTGGCAATATACAAATTGCCAGGATACCATCACACTATCAGAGAAATATGCAAGTCCAATTACACTGAGAATTTCTGCACGTCCTTATGTTTGGGTGGCTTTTGTTGATTGCTTGGTTAATTGTTGATAGTATTGTTGATGTTGTTGGTGGTGTTTTGTGTGTGTGTGTGTGTGTGTGTGTGTGTGTGAACATTTAATATAAGATCCATTCTCAAATTTTTTTGGGGGGGGTCTCACCCGGCAATACTCAGGGGTTACTCCTGGATCATGCACTCAGGAATTACTCCTGGTAGTGCTCAGGGGACTATATGGGATGCTGGGAATCGAACCCGGGTTGACTGTGTGCAAGGCAAATGCCCTACTCACTGTGCTATCGCTCCAGCCCCTCAAAATTTTTTAAAGTATGCTATACTGCATTGTCTCCTACAGACTCTACATTCTACAGATCTCTAGAACTCATTTATCTCGTACAACAGAACTTTATACCCTTGACTAACAACTCCCCATTTCAATTTTAATGATAATAAGAACTAATACCTAATCTCTAGTCAACCATATCACAGGCACTAGTCTAGGGCATGAACTTTCATGACCACGAGTGAGGCAGAGTGAAGTAAGGTTTCCAAATTTTCACTTCAAATATAATGAAAATATGGGGTGACTGATGAATTACTCACTTTAACAATCCTTCAAGGAGCACAGAGGGCCAAGCTAGCATAAGGGATGTGCACAGAGTAAATTGTTGGTTGGTTGGGTGGGTGGGTGGTGGTGGGTGCGATGTCTTATAAGTCTTCATGTCGGATTTTTAAAATCTTATTTAATTTTGTTGCAGTAAGAAATCAAATAAAATGTAAATCTGCCCTTGACAGTTTTAAAATGTGCAATACAGTATTGTTGACTAGAAAGATGAGTTGTAAAAAATATCTGTAATACTTACACATCTTACTTCATCGAAACTTTAAGGCCATTGATTTCTAAGTCCCTATGGTCTCCCTCCTTAGCCTTTGCAACCGCCAACCCACTCTTTGATTCGATGGACTTGACTCTTCGATAATTCCTCTAAGTGGAATCACGACTGTGTATCTTTCTGGAGTTGGCTTATTTTACTTGGCATAATGCCCTCCGTGTACTTTTCTGTGGTCGGTCTGTTGTTGCATACGGCTCTCCGAGAGCTATTAACACCCACCTTCACAGCACTGCCCACTATTCACAATATCCGAGATGTGGACACAATCCAAGTGCCATCCAGAGAAGAATGGATAAGAAAATATGGTCTCTACATCCAATGGAATGCTTTTATTCCTTTAAAAAGAAGAAGCTCCGACATTCATTTATTTCACTGTATAAAGTTCACTTCACAATCTTTGTAGTGTGTGACTCTGCTTTACTCTTGCTGGAGCCTGGCTGTCAATGAGCAGTTAATAAATAGAATTTTTTTTGGATTCCTCAGATCTCTACCCCTACCATATTAGCAAGAGCCAGGACTCAATCCTTTCTCAGGTTTTGGAATGAATCACCTCACGCCGGACATATCCCAAATGGACTAATGTGATTGGAGAGTGACGGAACACAGGAGAGGTCCACAGAGAATTGCTTCACTTTCTACCATCTCAGAGCATCTTTCTCTGTTACTTTCCCCACCCACAAGCCCAGCCCCACCTTCTTTCCCTCCCTAGGGAGACCCTGCAGGAGTGGTGCAGGCCTTGTTGGTCAAAATGTGCCTCAAAAATGGGCATCTAGAGGCTGGAGCGATAGCACAGCAGGTAGGGCATTTTCCTTGCACACGGCCCACCCGGGTTCAATTCTCAGCATCCCATATGGCCCCCCAAGCACTGTCAGGAGTAATTCCTGAGTGCAGAACCAGGAATAAGCCCTGAGCATCGCCGGGTGTGACCCCCCCCCAAAAAAAAGGCATCTCAAACCATATGCAACAGAAAAAAATAACATTTACCTTGTCTCATTATATTTCCTGACTCTCTTATTCCTTGACTGAGTTATTGCCTGGAGTTTGACTCAAAATTCTGTCAGTCCCAACCTCAAGTCTAATATTAAGAAGACAAGGAAGCTTCAAGTCTTACTTGCAGCCAATCCTGTCAAGGCTAGAATCATGACAGCTTTAAAACCAGTTGGGGTTCTAATGCCCAGGTTACAGAAATGCCAGCCCTCTGAGCATCTGTAAGTTGCCTGAGTTGTAACATAGATGTTCCTGCCAATCATACCACACACACATATCTGACTATGTCAGGCTCCAGTTTATTAGGAAAGAACCAGTAGTTCATTTCCTGAAACTATGGAGCTATTTCCTTGAAGGTTTTTTTTTTATATTTCCTCTTCTTCTCTTGGCCTTGCAAATCTCTTGTCTTCATTTCTTTTCCATCCCAAGGCTGTTGGCTTGTTTCCTTTCCCCTCACCATCTTTTATGTTTGAGTCCTAACAGCTGGATTCTCTTATCTCCCAAGTCCCATCAAAAGCCATTAATCTAAGGTTAAGTGCAATCAGCCCTTTTATGTTGTTAGGCAGAGCCCGATTCTCGTTCTAACTCCAGGCAGTGCAATAAAGGGACCCAACGGCTCGACCATCCAGTCATTCTGGCTCTTGTCTGCTGTTTCCAAAGCTGGCAGAGCTACTCGAATTCAGGAGACCAAACACAGCAAGCTGAAACTCTGGTTCCTCAGTCCAGTCTTGTGAGGGATGTTTCAGCATGGGCTGTGCCTTTTCTTCTTTATAACCTTCTAAAATCAGTATATTAAAAAAAAAAACAAAAACCAACTCACCTCCTGTCTTGCTTGAGTTGAGACCTTTCCATCTCACTCGTTTCTTCTTAAAAACGCTCTATGATTTCTTAAATGCAGCTTGCCACTGTGTTGCCAGTTTCTTGAACTCTGTCCGCCCATGTTGGTGGCTGAGAATGAATCAATCACTGTGATGTGCAGGCAGCACGCTAACCTCAATAGCCCGGGCAGCTTGGCTATTAACTAGTTCAACATCACCTTCCCCTGGATCCCACCTGGAAAGCCATTCTTGTCAAGAACAGAGGTGAGGGTATTTCCATAGCTGTGTCCCCATCCCTCCCGGGGGGGATAAGCAATCAGCAAGCACCTTTGATATAGAGCACTGAAGTCACAGTATTCTCCTATTCTATCCTCGGATGATGTTTTCCCTTTGGGTGCAAGGTTGTAGCCTTCATTATCTTAACTACGCTAAACATGTTTTACCCAGGGGGTTGTCCCAACATTAGGGTTTTTATCAGAGGAATGACTTCCCACATTTAAATAAAAATTTATTTATTCATTTATTTGGGGGGGTTGGTGGCGTTTGGTCCACACCCAATGTTCTCTGGCGCTATTACTGCCTCTGTGCTCATCAGTGAGCCCCGCTAGTACTTGGGAGACCATATGTGGGTTCTGGGGATTTTAAATAGGGTTAGCAGGTCGCCAGGGATTCAAGCACCTTATGTTTAAGTACAATTGCTTCAACTCTAAATAAAATTTTAAATCATTGCTCAAATCTCTTTCCCAAAACATACCTTTAACAAAGCAAAGATGCTAATCCAAAGTTGACCAAAAAGGTTTTTTATGTAGCATTGGTGATGTGAACTAGATAGTAAAACTTCAGAAATATTGTTAGAGTCCCATCTATCGAGAATGATAGAAACTCATATCCCCTTAATGTTCTAATTTTAAACTTTATCTCACATTTTCCTTTTTTGACACTTAGCATTGGATTTGCAATTGGGCTGGAGCAATAGCACAGCGGTAGGGCATTTGCCTTGCACGCGGCTGACCTGGGTTCGATTCCTCCGTCCCTCTCAGAGAGCCCGGCAAGCTACCGAGAGTATCGTGCCTGCATGGCAGAGCCTGGCAAGCTACCCGTGGTGTATTCAATATGCCAAAAACAGTAATAAGTCTCACAATGGAGATGTTACTGGTGCCCGCTTGAGCAAATCAATGAGCAACGGGATGATCGTGACAGCATGGATTCAAGTAGTTTGAACTGTAGTTGCTTGGTCATCACTGAGTGAACCCAAGTCATGACGGCCCTGACCTTGGTTTGTGGTGTTCCAGGTCTGCTAACTCTCCTCCAGTCACTGGGAGTTCAAGTCTCTGGCAATCCCATACTTGTTGCTTCAGAGTAAAAAACTAGTGATCAAACCCAGTCATCCTTAGTTCACATCAGTACTCTTTTCTGAGCAAAATGTTTATAGATGCATAGCTTAATTTTTGGTTTTCTTGTTTAGTTTGGGGGCCACACCCAGCGGTGCTCAGGACTTGTTCCTGATTTCAGTATTCAGAGGTCACTCCTGGAAGGCTCGGTGCGGGGGGACCATATGGGGTGCCAGAATCCGGGTCTGGCCAGTAGAGGCAAGCACTCTACTCGTTGTACTCTCTCTCCGGCCCCCAAAAGTAACAATTTATAAATGTTTAAAACCACATGGAGCAACCACAAAACTCAATTACTCTACGGTGCCATCTAGTGATGCTGAATGCTGCATCGTCTCCCAATTCTTAAACCTGCTGGGACAGAGTTCCCCTCAAGGTTTTAAGGGTCCTAAATGGAAAGACCATCTAAGCTTTCACAGGTTCCCATGGTGCTAAATAGAGAACAGACTGTGATAGATAGACATACACTGAGCTTCATACTAATGAACACAATACCTTCCCGTTATTTCAAAAATCCAACTGATCTGTTTCTTTAGATGGGTCTAATTTCCCTCTGCCACCTTTTTCCTTTGATCTGTTTATTCTGGACTTTATTTACTTTTCAGTTTAAAATCTTGAGTGCACAGCATCCCATGAATTCTGTATCATTTGATTTAGCAGGAAGGTTGCTTTGGACTTTGGCTTGAACCTTGCCACTGTTTTTGTATGGAGTCACTGTGTCATTCTTTATACACATAAACACATCTCTTGCCCAGAGAGAATTCAGTTTCATTCTGAGCACAAACACCTTTAATTTTAAGAAGAGCTGTGCTCTCTCTCTGGCTCTGGAGGCCCTACTGAGAGCCAGCAAGAATGGCCTTGGACCACAGCCTCCCAGCCAAGTCTGTCCACTGAAAGTCCAGGCCTCCATGGTACCCAAGAGGGTGGAAGGAGAACAGTGACCCCTACCGCACGGCCTTCTGGGAGAAATACCTCTTGACCCCTCACACAAGTGAGGCAACATCCTTCATCAACAAAAATAGTTCAATGAACCTACTTCTAAAGAGGCCTTATATTTAACTATTTATTTTTTTATCTTGGGGCTACACCTGGCAGTGCTTGGGGCTTACTCCTGGCTCTGTGCTCAGGGGTCACTAAAAGGATGACACGTGGTACCAACAAGCAAACCTGGGCAATCTTTTATAAGGCACTTGCCCATTTTCTTAGTTTTCATATCAGATTGTCTGTATCTGTTATAATTATACAATTATACTCTATGTACCAGGCACTGACCTAGTGTTTTTGCATGTATTAACTAAATTGTCATACCTAATAACGCAACAACTATTGCTATTTGTATCCACATTTTGCTTTGTGAAAAATTAAGGAAAAATGAGTATCTAAAACACAACATTGGGGCTGGAGCAATAGCACAGCGGGCAGGGCATTTGCCTTGCACACTGCTGACCCGGGTTCGAATTCCAGCATCCCATATGATCCCCTGAGCACTGCCAGGAGTAATTCCTGAGTGCAGAGCCAGGAGTAAGCCCTGGGCATTGCCAGGTGTGACCAAAAAAAGGAAAAACCCCACAACATTAACAAATACTTATATTTTTCTAAGCTCTTAGTTTATTAATTCTCTTTTGGTAAAATCTTTCAAGTAAATAAAAATGTTCATAGGAAGACTAGTAAGATTTTTAATAATCTTTAAAGCCAAGCACAATTAATCTAAAAATAATAATAAATGATACCATCTCTCTGGAATCAGGTTGAAAAGAATTAAATCCTCTTCTATTCACATCACATCAAGGCAGCTTCAGTAGGAGACATTTTGTCTCTTTTGGAAAGCTAAAACCGGGATCATCTAAGATCATCAAATCTTGGTCCAGCTAAGATTATCCCTGGCCTAGAACTCTGGCCTGGAAGAGTTGGTTATCTGTAGTTGTCACTCCAGTATTGTAATGTATGGCTGAAGACACACACACACACACACACACACTCACACACACACATAATCACACCCAAAATTCGTCAAAATTAAAAGATTGTAATGTGAGGTAAATAGATCACTAAAATTCTAAAACCTTTGGGGAAAGCCCTAAGAAAATTCAAAGAAAATTGTTATACCCTGACCAAACAGCAAGATCATGGTGACCACTGAATTTCAGAAGGTAGTAGTAGTAGTAGGAGGAGGAGGAGGAGGAGGTGGAAGAGGAGGAAGGGGAGGAGGGGGGAGGGGAGGAGGAGGGGGAAGAGGAGGGGGAGAAGGGGGAGGAGGAGGAGAAGAACAAGAAGAAGAAGAACAAGAAGAAGGAGGAGGAGGAGGAGGAGGAAAGAGAGAAAGAAAGAAAGAGAGAAAGAAAGAAAGAGAGAAAGAAAGAAAGAAAGAAAGAAAGAAAGAAAGAAAGAAAGAAAGAAAGAAAGAAAGAAAGAAAGAAAGAAAGAAAGAAAGAAAGGAAGGAAGGAAGGAAGGAAGGAAGGAAGGAAGGAAGGAAGGAAGAAGAAAGAAAGAAAGAAAGAAAGAAAGAAAGAAAGAAAGAAAGAAAGAAAGAAAGAAAGAAAGAAAGAAAGAAAGAAAGAAAGAAAGAAAGAAAGAAAGAAAGAGAGAATTGTGGTTTTCAGAGTTTCCCAAGAGTCATGAGTCTGAATCCTCTCTACCTTTCTCTGTCTCTTTTTAAATTTCTCTTTCTTTCTCGTTATTACTGACTTTTGTTTTCATCATTACCTAATCTGCACAAAATGGAACATATCGCTGTAAATATGCTTCCTTTTCTGGGTGCCATGTTCTGCATGACGGTAGAGCTTGGAAGAACACCAAAGGCCACGGGACGTCTCCTGTTCCTCTTTCCTCTCTTCTCCAGGCTTCCTTGCTGTGGGGACGTCTCTCCTACCAGACTCCCAAAGCACACAGAGGCCAACTGCACCTCACAGTACAAGTCCTCCTCTCTTCCCCTCACAATACATTTCCAAGGTGTGGATGGAACAAATTTCTCCTGTGGATGGTTCTTCACCATCACATTGAGGCTTTCCAGCACGTACTACTGGCAAGGCAGCTCATTGACTTCTTCACCACCGCAAGTCTCAGGTAGCTCTTCCAGAAAGGTCTTTTTCAGATGTTCTCAGTCTTAGCGGTAGTGGCTGCCCCTTGTACCCGCTACTCCTCTGTAGTTTAGAGTTGCTTACATTGCTTTGCTTTGCTTTGTTTTGGGGCCACACCTGGTGCTTCTCAGGAGTTACTCTTGGATCCTGCACTTATGAGTTATTCCTTGCAGTGCTGGGGGAAACCATATGTGATGCTGGGAATCTAACCTGGGTGGGCCATGTGCAAGGTAAATGCCCTCCCTATTTAAAATGTCTCTATTTGAATCATTGTGCGGGTTTTCTCTCTCTTCATTGGACCCTGGATGGCATAGCGAGCATCTTTGTGAAATTCAGCTTTCCAAAAGGTAAGATTTGTTAAAAGAGTGTTTCCTTGATATGGAGCATACATGTTCTGTTCATGATATAGTCATATTTAGTAACATTGAAAAATTAGAGTATTGGTTATTTCATCAATCACTTGTGTATGAGATTATCTGCTATTATCCTCAAGCCACATCAAACCTGGATGTCCAGACAGAACCGATTCTAGACCTGAAAACCCGGGAACAGACTTGGGGCAATGAGCTCCACCCAATAAGACCACCACTGTGTTGGCAGAGATGTCTTCTTTCTCTAACACCTCTGCTTCGGTTTCCAATATTACAATGCTTAATATTACTTTACCACATCAGAAAAGATATTCACTTGCCCAAGTGGAAAACTTTAATGATCTAAGAAAAAACCTTATCTTCTGGTTCATTTGCTCTTTGGTCAGCAGGAGAGGTTAGGATAATGTGATGGTTGCTGACAATGAACTTGACCTACTAATGGTCACAAGTCAGTAACCATCAATGTACCGTGAAAACAAGCAGTTGACCTCTCTGAATGCTTACCATTCCATTCCATAGACTAGAATTTTTTTCTGCACCAGGCAGTAATATAATCTTAATATCCTCCAAAGACTTGTCAGATTTGAATCTTCAAGAGCAAGAAATTAAATGTTGGTTGAATTGACGTGTCTACTTTCAATTTTCAGTGTGTGAACTTGGCCTTAATCAGTTGCTGCTAGTTTCAAATGAAAGAGTTCAAAATAGACCTTAACCATATTAGGTCAAGAACTTGATCTCCAAATCACATTTTTAAACAACTGCCCTGCATGGCTTACATCAAAGGCAGACTCTCTTCAGATTTGGAGCAAGGCATTTGGATAATATATTATTTTACCCCAATCAAAGAATTTAATCACAGTAAGAGAGTGATAAAGAGCAACAATTCCTAGAATGATTTTTTTCTACTTCAGTTCCTTATGGATCACCCATTATCGTTGCAAGAATCACAGAACCTTAAACCTGAAGAGAACTCCTGAGCTCACCTTTGATTTCATATCGCCTAATTTATACTTCCAACCAATGTAACGAAATTGAAGACAGTCCTCAAGTGTTTCGCACTTAACGTTTTTCTGCTCTACACACTTTTGAGATGCAAAGATTATGTAAACTGATTTCTGCCTCTGTCTCTGCCCAGTGAAAGAAGGAGGTGTACTCTAAACACATGAGTTTTCACACCAGTACAGATTACTTTATCTTTAAGAATATAAGAAACTACCACCACATACCAGTGTCTGATTTTAAAACTGCTTAGAGGGGGCTAAAGTGATAGCACATTGGGTAGGGCATTTGGCTTGCACGTGGCTGACCCAGGTTCTATTCCCAGCATCCCATATGGTCCCCCGAGCACTGCCAGGAGTAATTCCTGAGTGCACAAGCCAGGAGTAACCCCTGTACATCGCCGGTTGCAACCCAAAAAAATAAATAAATAAATACTGTTCAGATTAGGTTTGACTGTTAGATTAGGTTTCTTTGAAAAAAGAACAAAAATAGAGGTTCTCTCCTCTATTTTCCAGTCACTCTCAATCTTCTGAGCAGTAGCTGCAGATGGGTGACAGTTCCTACTATGTATTGGTTACATGCTCTATGGTCCCATGTCCTTGAGAAGCTTTCCACTGCTTAGCTCCATCCATACATTAATGACTTGTATGTTTCACACTTTGTCATGTCCCTGCTCCATCATGAAGTTAGATTGTGGGACA
The DNA here is from genome assembly GCF_027595985.1 of Sorex araneus. NCBI lineage: Eukaryota > Metazoa > Chordata > Mammalia > Eulipotyphla > Soricidae > Sorex > Sorex araneus. The sequence goes on from NC_073308.1 coordinate 64,907,736, forward strand.
TTTTCAGAAACTAGTGACTCTTTTGAGCTAAAGGGGCCTGTTCAGCTCCTTGCTTTGACTCCTCCTTGGAAGATCTCTTGGGTCTCTCTTGCATACAGGCCATTAATATGAAAGAAGTCTCTGAGTTGTGCAATTCAGAACATTTATGGTTGGCTCTCATGAGTTACTCCCTTTCCTGCCTATTCTCCCCACACAATCATTCTCAAAAGACCAAGAATAGTGTCAAGAAGCCCTGAGCTCCCATCAAAAGGCGTGCGCACACATGCGCGCGCATGTACACACACACACACACAGAGCAAGCGAGAGAGAGAGAGAGAGAGAGAGAGAGTACTCACACAATTAAAGGTGCCCATTTTGGTCAGGTTAATTTTTCAGTAGATATTTTACAAGACCCCCCAAGTAACACACACCTAATTATTCTGTCCCTTTTAAAAAAAATCCTTATTATTGCTGATAGTACGACCTGCACAGTTTTTAAAATAAATTCTTGAGCATGAAAAAAAAAAGAACAAAAAGAAGTAGCCCATGGAATCTATTATCTTTTCTGCTAGTTCAAATGACAATTGAAAAAATGGAAAGTATCGATTCAGATGAAGTTGCTGGATTAGGCCAAGCTCTCTGATATCTCTGTAGTAAGGATAATTGAAAGCTGACCATTCAAAACTGTCCTCATTATATTGCTATGAAAGCCTACAGAAAAATGAATGCGCACACCACGAGAATCCAACCAGCAAGCACTTTTCTTAACATGAAAAGTTGAACTGATTTCCATTTTTACTGCAATATAATTCTTTGGAGACTGTTAAGTCAAGGGCCACTTCATGCTCACGTGAGATTAAACAGACAGCCTTCCCAGCCTCCAAAAGCTTGTCCTCCACTCCCAGGCATTTGTGAATTATTGCTGAGGTGCACGCGCATCCATAGGCACATTGAGACACTCCCCGCGAGGGAGGGGCTTCAGCAGAAGGGAAGGCCAGGGAAAGGCAAGGAGGAAGAGTATGTTCCCATTCAACTCTTGGTCCGCTCAGAGACTTTCTAGCTGACCCAAAACTATGGAGTTAACTATGGAGTTATTTCCAAGCTCGTGGAAGCTGGGTTTAGGATTTTTTTGGAAAGAAGAGAAGCTAGGTTTAGAATTTTGTTTGTTTTCTTTGTGTGTGTGTGTGTGTGTGTGTGTAATATTATGTTCCCCAATAACTCTAAGTAGAGTGGGATAAGGGAAATACTGAATAAAATAAAATATGGGCCCAGAGAGAGAGCTCAATAAGCTGAGTTCAGGTCTGCATGCAAGAAGTCCAGGTTTGATCCCTGGCTTGACACGGTCCCCAAGGAGTGGCCACCAAGTACAAATAGGTTGTAGATTCACTATCACTATCACTATCATCCCATTGATCGTCGATTTGCTCAAGCAGTCCCAGTAACGTATCCATTCATCCTAGCCCTGAGATTTTAGCAGCCTCTCTTTACTGTTCCTTCCCAATGGTGCCCCATTAGAGGCTCTTTCAGGGTCAGGAGAATGAGACCCATCATTGTTACTGTATTTGGCATATGAATACGCCACGGGGAGCTTGCCAGGTTCTCCCATGTGGGCAGGAAACTCTCGGTAGCTTGCCAGGTTCTCCAAGAGGGAGAACTAGGCTACAAGATGTTGCGTGGCTACAAAGTGGCCACACACTTCCGGGAGCTTAGTTTTATAGTCTGGATGTTGGCCGTTGATGGGATTACACGGCACCGGGGGCAGTTTGTGGGTGTGACTGCCAAGTTACTGGAAAATGGGGAATCTGTAGATTAAAACAAATTCCTCAGACTTACATCTAGTAAGTAAGGGAACTAATTTGGGACCTAAATTCTGTTCTCAGACTCCTTAAAATATGTATTTATTATTTTATTATGAAAATTGTGAACATAAATATGAAAGCACTTCCAATTTTCACATGCCCATTATCTATTTACTCATTTTTAAACCCAACTTCCCATTGCTCACTTATGCATTATGTCTAAATCTAATTTTGTTGATGGACAATTGGTTTATCATACAGTCATTGCAGGAGGATAGCTCACTTTACCACACGTGTGATGCCCCACCTCCAAGCTTTATCCTAAAACTCCAAGGATTCACTCTGCAAATTGACACTCCTCCCCCCACACACCACACACACACACACACACACACACACACACACACACACACACCTATTCTTGTCAGCCTCTTTCTCTCCCCCTTTGAAAACCAGCATGTTTACCGTAGAGTGTAGGAATTATTTTTGTTGGGGCCAGAATTGCCTGTGCAAGCTCCAGATTTGATGACCTCCCCCACCCTGGGCACTGGCGGATGTGACCTTGGGGCCCCCAACAACAGTGAGCCAAAGCACTGAACCACACAACCCAGCTGGTAGAGAACTGCAGGGACTGACCCCAGCCCCCTGAGCACTGGAACACCCTCTCTAACACAAAGGATTTTTGTTGTTATGTTTTGGCACACAGTAATATATCAGTAAGATATTTTCCATAGATGAATAAAAAAATATTTGTCTCTGTTTGACTTATTTCACTTAGAATAATCCCTTCCACTTTCATCCATATTGTGAGTTTCAAAAGACAAGATTTCCTCTTTTTTTAATACCTGAATAATATTCCAGTGAGCACAGAGACCACAGCATCTTTACCTAGTGATCTGTCGACGGTTTTGGGTTAACATCACCCACTTAACAAATGTTATTATTCTCGAACACTTACTCTTTCACCCTAAGAGTAACGCCATAGAGGCAGGTACATACAATAAGGCGTAGGGGCACAAGTCTTGTATGCAGCCAACTCTCGTTTGGTCCCCAGCAACACATGGTTCCTTGAGCATCTCCAGATGTGACCTTGGGGCCCCCCAGGGCCACAGGAGTTCCCTGGTGGTCCCTAAGAAGCAAGGCCTCCTTTGGACCTCACATTCAACCATCTGGACAGTTTGGCTGAGAATCCCTGGGAGTGACCCCCAAGGGGAGTGCTGGGGAGTCTCCCAGTGTTTTTAAACTAAAAATAACTTTTTTAAATTTCTTTGTTTTGGGGACACATCCTGAGATGCTCAGGGCTTGCTTTTAGCTCTTTACTCGGGGGTCATTCCTGATGGGTCTCAGGGGACTATATGCAGGGTTGATTTGTAGCAAGTGGGCCACATGCAAGGCAATCCCGTAACCCCATACTATCCTGTTGGGTCCTTAAAAAAAAAGTTTTTGTAAGAATAAAATGTTATGCTGATAATTATTTTTGACTCGATTGTAGGATACATATGGAAGTTATAAGAGTAGATCATATGAGTTCTCAATCACAAGCCAAAAAATAGTTGCCTTTTATTTTTATTGTATCTATATGAGATGATGTGGACTTAACCTATTGTGGGAAACCACAATATGTGAAAATCAATCATGTATATCTTACATCGTGATGTGTGTAAAATATTTCTCAATAAAACTGGGGAAAATATATAAATTAAATAAAATTTATCTGATTCCTGCCCTACTGCTTTCTCTAAAGTCAATGAGTAGTCTGACATTGGGGTTCATCCTTTTTATTCATTTCAATGTCTTACATGTATTTAATCATTATGAATATATCTATAAGGAAATAGAATACACAGATTTTTATTCTCCTACATTAATGGCATTGTGATGTGTGTATATATGTATATATAGATACATTTGTTCCTTGATTTTTTAAAAAAAGTTTTATTTTAATCATCATGAGTTACAATACTGCAAATGTTATGGTTTCATGAATAGAGTGTTCCAACCTCGAACCTTCCACCAGTGTCTATTTCTCTCCATTGTTGTCCCCCGCTAAAGCCCTTCTATCCCCACCTTCTCACAGCCATGGGAAACTCAGTTCTGTAGCTAAATTCTCAACTTCTGTTGTCTTTGGCCATTTTTTATTTCCTTACTATGCTTCTTTCTATCCCACATATGACAGAGATCATTTCTATATCTGTCCCTCTCCTTCTGGCCGACTTCGCTCACATCTGATACACTCCAGCTCCATCCACAAAGTTGTCAAAGTTGTATGGTTTCATCTTCCCTTATACCCAAGTAGAATACCCAAGTGTGAATATATACCACAGTTTTTTTTTTAAGTCCTGTCATCTGTACTTGGACACAGGGTTGTTTTTAAATTTCTTATTGTTGTGAAGTGTACCTTGATTGTTTTACTCAGAATAATATTTATTTGTGCTGATGGATCTATAGCATGTAGCTTTAGTTTACTCTTCTGAATTGATTATTCCTTTTAATGTATTTATTAATATATTGCTTTCTTATTCAGAAGATTATTTCTCCATTTCTTAATGGGGTCTATTTAGATATCTTGTGATGTTGCATTTGCAAACACCGCTATAACGATCAGTTCTTCTACAGATCCTCCTGTGCCCATATGTGAGACTTTTTCTAGAAACTCTCTCTAACAGCTAAAATTCAGATATTTTGGTGTTGCCAAGTACTTTTCCATATTTAACTTATAGCCAGCTCACCACCAACAAAAATAGTTCTTCTGGCTTTCAAACCTCACCCATGACCTTGACTCTGGGCCCCATCAAGGATTCTGATTACATTCCTGAGTCAAACTTCGAGGAATGGTGCTGCATGATGCCGTGTTATAAATCTAGCTGACCTCTAAGCATGAGAGAGGTTTGGAAGGATGTGCACCTCCAGCCTAGTATTTATACCAATCTTTCACTGTTGAACTTCACGAGGAGAAAAATAACAAACCACTTCACTACGAAATGAGTAGGTATTTAGTTACTAGTGTACCCTGTAGGATTTTTAGCGTGTATTTTTGTCTCAGGTTTGGGATCATATATAACAGTGTTCATAGTTTACTCCTGGCTCTGTGCTCAAGAATCACTCCTGGCTGTTCTCAGAGAATTATCTTTAGTTCCAGGATCGGCTGCACACAAGGCAAGTGTCTTAACCCCTGATTGATCACTCCACTCCCTTTCACATGTATCATATTTATAACTGAGGTTGTTGCAGACTTACATGAACTCTTTTTGTTATCCAATTAGGTTTTCCTTTCAAACTGGGATTTCTTTTTCACCATCATCTTTATCTGTTGTGGCCAGCAAAAGCAACTCTAACATCTTTTCTCTGGAGAAAAATAAATGGCACTTCTTGAAGATAGGTGCACCTCACTTTATTACATTTCACTTTATTCTGCCTCACAGATATTGCTTCCTTTTAGCAAGACCTCTCGCAAAAGATCAGAACTGACAGAAGGCTTATTATTTTGCAGTAAATACTTTTAAATTAATCATGCATATTGTTTTCTTAGACACAATGCTTTTGCACCCTTAGACTACAGTACAGCATATAAATATAAACCTTATATAAATATAGACCTTATATAAACTGGGAAACCTGAAAATTTGTGGTATTCTCTTTATTGCAATATTTCTTTTCCGGCAGTAATCTGGAACCAAACTGGAAATATCTCCAAGGCATGCCTGTACTTAATTAAAATGCTCAAAATGACCAATGAGGAAGCTCTCCGAAGCTGACAGTGGATTTGTAACAATTCTCTATTCCAGTGCATGATTCCGGGAAAGTCTCTTGCTCCAGGTCATCCTTGTTCCTCTCAGCCCAACAGGATCCATCTCTCAGAGCCCTCTCCGGGATGCTCTGTCGAACTAGATCCTGTATCTTTCTTATCTTGACCTTTACCGTTGCGCCCCTGGACTGAGAAGCGTAGCTTAGTGGTAGGGCACATGGTTTGTCCGGGTGAAGCCCTGGGTTCAACTCCTGGAACCGTCAAGGGAAAAAGAATGGCTGATGTTGCAATTGCCCTTTGAGAGCACCTGAAAATTTTTTAATCAAAGCACCAAAATACTTCCTCCTGGAATCCCATCTTTTACCCCACACAGGCACCAGCCACTGTGCATGCTCGTCAGTGAAATATTTTCCTGACACCCCCCCAATCCCTGACACCTATGACCCCCACTCTATAAAATGAAAACTGACTAGTGTATTCGCAACATGCAAAGAATCTAGATATTTAAGTTTTTAAAAATCCTCTTTGGGGGGGCTAGAGAGATAGCACAGCGGGTAGGGCATTTGCCTTGCACGCGGCTGACCTGTGTTCAATTCCCAGCATCCCATATGGTCACCCAAGCACTGCCAGGAGTAATTCCTGAGTGTATGAGCCAGGAGTAATCCCTGTGCATCGCTGGGTGTGACCCAAAAAGCAAAAAAAAAATCCTCTTTGGGGGCTGGGGAGACAGTACAGTTGGGGAGGGCTCTCGCCTTGCACACAGATGACCTAGTTTCATCCCCCAGACCCCATATAGTCTCCTCAGGAGTAATTCCTGAGTGCAGAACCAGGAGCAATCCCTGAGAACTGCTGGGTATCCTCCCCCAATTTTTTTAAAGGCTTCCTATTTTATTTATTTATTTAAAAATTTTTTTATTAAATCACCGTGAGATACAGTAACAAAAATTTCATGTTTGAACTTTGACCATACGGTCATCCAACACCCATCCCTTCACCAGTGCACATTTCCCACCACAAAATCCCCATTATTTCCCCCTCCCCACTTTCCATACCTCCCCCTGCTTGTGTGGCCGACAATTTGCAAGGTATTCTTTCTCTAGTTACCTTTGATATTTCAAGACCAGTCCTACTTCCCCTTATATCTGCCGAAAATACAATTGCTAGACAATGTGTTTTGTATTGCTTGTTATGGACATAATATAATGTTGCATGGCTGTGAAAGCGGCCGCGTGCTTTAGGAATTCTAAGATTTTAATAATTAGGGTCTGAAGAAATTGGTCCCGCAGGTTGCTCGGGTCCAAGATTCCTGTGTGTGTCTCTGGATCATGGCCACATGGGAGCTGGTGCTTCTTACTGGCTTCTAGAAAATGGCGACCCTGGAGCTCTTAGAGGGCAGGTGGTGGGACGGCACCTGCGCCCGCCTGGAGCAGCCCAGCTGAGAAGGCCATTGCAAAGTCCCGGGCCATCTCTGCCGCAAGTTGCTCGGGTCCAAAATTCCTGTGTGTGTCTCTGGATCATGGCCACGTGGGATCTTAAGTAGCCAGTGGGCGCATGTGGCATCACCTCTGTGTCCCGCTAGGGCAAGGGGAAGGCCCGTGCACTCCTCCCCTGTCCCATGAGACTTGGGATTTGCTGTCACTGCGGCTCGAACCTGGTGCTTTTTGCTGGCTTCTATAAAATGGCGACTGCGGGAGCTCTTAGAGGGCAGGTGGTGGGACGGCACCTGCCCCCATCTGGAGAGGCCCAGCCGAGAAGAAAGCCTCCTATTTTAAATGTACAGAACTACAACAAGCTGAGACGCCTTCGGTGAGGCCACTGAAGATCCACATCATTAGCTTGTGACGTGATGCGTCACAGGAGACCTCATCTCCCAGCATCAGGGCGCCCCTGTGATAAATCACAGAAATGACCCCGGCTGGCCAGAGGACACGACAGTGGGCTTGCCTTGCACTGGGCTGACCAGGGTTCAATCCCTAGGACCGCATACAGTCACCCAAGTACTGCCAGGAGTGATTCCTGAGCACCGATGGGTGAGACTCTCCCTTTCCATTCCCTCACATCCCCCATAAAAAAGAACTCCTGATACTTTAGAAGAAAAATCACCAGAAGTGTGTTTACTAGCTCCTAGAGACTATAGGTGGATTGAGAAAATGAGGCAAAGCTACAATCCAGCCTCAGGCTGACAACAGTCTCTGTGTGATTCTGTGTCCTGATCTCCCTGGTGCTGCTCTATATGGGCCCCCCTCCCAAAAGAGTCACTGCTGGTCCACTGGGCTTTTGGGGAGTTGCGTATCCCTCAGTGCTCAGGGGCTAATCCTGGCTCTGTACTTAAGATAGACTCCTGGTGGTGCTCAGGGGGCCATATGCAGTGCTGGGGAGTCAAACCACTGCTAGTGGGGTGCAAGAACAGCACCTTACCTCCTATACATCTCTCCAGTACTCCTGTTGGACTTTTGATTCCCTCTAGTCACCTCCATCATCTTCTATCCTCCTACCCCAGTGGTCAGGATGGAGGAGGAGGGACCAAGGGATTCATTTTCCAGTCCTTACTGCAACTCCAGGGAACTGGAAAAAGAACGATACTCTCCCTTCAGATCCTGAAGTGTGTATGGACGTTTCTCAAAAAAATTAGAAATTGAGCTCTCATTTGACCCAGTAATATCACTTCTGTGAATATACTCTGGAGATGGAAAAAAGTATAGTCGAAATGACATCTGCACATGTATGTTCATTGCAGCACTGCTTATAATAGCCAGAATCTGGAAAAAAAAAAAACAAGTGCCTGAGAACAGATGACTGGCTAAAGAAACTTTGGTATATCTACACAACGGAAAACTGTGCAGCTGTTAGAAAAGATAAAGTCATGAAATTTGCATATAAGTGGATTAACATGGAGTGTATCATGCTAAGTGAAATGAGTCAGAAAGAGAGGGACAGACATAGGAAGACTGCACTCATTTGTGGAATATAAAGTAACAAAGTGGGAGACTAACACCCACGGAGAGTAGAGATAAGGACCAGGAGGATTGCTCCATGACTGGAAGCCGGCCTCACATGCTGAGGGAAAAGGCAGCTGAGATACAGAAAGCAACACCAAGTAAAGGATGCTTGGAGGGCTCGCTCGGGATGGGAGATGTGTGCTGAGAGTAGACTATGGACTGAACATGATGGCCACTTAACATCTGCATTGCAGACCACAACACCCAAAAGGAGAGAGTGAGAGAGAGAGACAGAGACAGAGACAGAGAGGAGGGAGGGAGGGAGGGAGAGAGAGAGAGAGAGAGAGAGAGAGAGAGAGAGAGAGAGAGAGAGAGAGAAAGGGAATCCTCTTGCCACACAGAGGCCGGGGGATGGGGTGGGGTGGGGGTGAGCGTGGGAAAAATACTGGGAATATTGGTGATGGAGAACTGATAGAGGGATGGGTACTTGATCATTGTATGACTTAAACATAAGCACGAAAGTGTGTAAGTCTGTAACTGCACCTCGCAGTGATTCATTAAAAAATAAAAAAAATTAAAAACAAACAAAAAGGATCCTGAAGTGTGGAGAGTGGACCTCCTTTCTGTATTGGGTTAACCCCATCCTGCACCCCAGTAGTCAGAGTTGAAACAATACCAGACAACCCAAATTGACAACTGTCCAAATCTAAGCTCAGTTTAGCAGCCGAAGTGAAGTCACAAGTGTATGATTTCTGAATTTATCAGTACAAGCAAGTGTGGAAAGGATCTTCTGTACTTACCCAGAATGGACTCTTGTGCCTTAACCTTTCCTCCTGAGGGAACGCTCCTGAGGTGATTGATATTGTTTCTCTTGTTTATTTCATTTGTAAAATATCCTCTTGACTATTCTCTTGTTGATTTCATTTGTAAAACACCCTCCTGACTAATGCAATACATTCAAGCTATTTGTTATAAGAGTTAAAATATTCCAAATGAGGGCCACCCATGACAATAGCAAAACAAATTAAGAGAAGCTGTAAAAAGTGAGTCTTTGTGCTGGCTAGTCACAGCCAAAGTCGATCTCAATTCTGTGCAACCTTCTTGGATTAAGATGGACCCATCTCCTGACTGATGTGGGACGTTGCTTCACATCTTTCTTTATTTTGGTTCCTCTGATGGTCAATTATATATGTTAGTATGGTGAGGCAATGGTGTCCAGATACTTGGCCAAATACCAGTCTAAATATTGCTGTGTTTTCTAAAGTATGGGATTCACATTTCAATCATAGATTTGGAGAAAAGCAGACTAACCTCAATAACATGGGTGGGCCACATCCAACCTATTGAAGACCTTCAGAAAAAAAGCACTGAGGTTCTCAATGGAAGAATAAACATTGCCTCTAGTTTGCCTTCATATGCAAACTGCAACATCAGTACATCCCTGGGTTTCCAACCTGCTGTCTTCCTGCCAATTTCAGATGTGCAAGCCTCCCCAATTTCATGATTTAGTTCCTTTAAACAAATCTTTGTCTACCTTCCTTTTTCCTTCCCTCTTTATTTTTTTTCTGATGGTTTTGTTTCTGTGGGGGAAAAAAAACCTGACAAATACTACTGGGAAGTCCTTACTTGCCATGCTTTTTTCTAATGTGGCAAGTTTACAGTAAGGAGTAGAAGCTTAAAAGGATTAAGCTGAAGAAAATGCTTTGCCAAGAGAACTCTCCAGCAAGCAATAGAGTAACCCTCACCACATGTGGTCTATGAACATGTAAAATGTGACTATGTAACATGTTGAAATGCCAATATTTGGGAGATTATAAATAACAGATTCTTAAGATTCATTGTACGTGTTTGCCCTTTACCTTCTGTGTGTGCATCTGTGTGTATGTGTGTGCGTGCGTGCGTGTATGTGTGAGAGAGAGATAGTGTGTGTGTGTGTGTGAGAGAGAGAGAGAGAGAGAGAGAGAGGCAACTATAAGAAGATTCTAAATTATCTTGGATGTCCCTTGTCCATCACAACTCAAGCTACCAGATTTCACAAAGACCTTCTATTTCTGCAGAATACTCCTACTGCAAAGCATTGCAATCTTGGATGCAGGCAATGGTTCATTCACCCATCCCTGAAGTATTTGAGATATGATTAATCTGAAAACCGGGGTGGAAAGAGCTGAATGAGAAACAGTGTGATGGAACCCAGAAGGTTGGCGCTTGGAGTGTGAGGGATAGCAAATGTCTCAATCCCTACAACTCAAGAGTGTGGGCACTTCATCTGTAGCCATAAACCACACCACTAGTCTTGACTATTTCTAGAAGAGCTGCATGCATTTGCTTATTCTATTTTCTTATTATCTGAGATGTGAATATTCTCTAAAAGTTTTTGTTTGTTTGTGGGAGTTGGGGGAGTATGTTAGTCCACACCCCGTGCTGCTCAGTAGTGCCCCCTGGGGGTGCAGGGGAAACATACGTGATAATGGGGATTTGAACCTGAAGGGGGTGGGATACAAGGCATGTGCTTTAACCCCTTTCCGATTTCTCCCGCCCCATTTAAAATTCTCAAATAAATTTGGGTGACATATTAGGCCTGACTGGTATGGTTTTATTCAATAAAACTATTTGGAATCATGAATATATAATTCCAGTGGACGAACTTGAGCATTTTCAAAACAGATTCTCCATGTGGCTGTTTTCAGCTACGTTCCCATGAGACCTCCATGTGGCAACTTCCTTGGCAAGAGTCGAGCTCGGAAAGCCAATGGCAATGATGTGGTCTTTCCAGTTTGAAAATGTCATGGCTGTATTTCACTAGGCCACTGCTCACAAGGCATTCCAAAATTTTCCAATATACACTAGATTATTTTCTTCATAATTCTTGTATTTTGTCACTCACACATCAGGATCTCATTTTAGTAATGTTTGGAGAAATAGAAAAACACTTTCATATTAAGGTCAAGCAGAGTGATGGAGAAGCAAAGAGATTAGATCGGGGTTGAAGATATCTTTTGAGTTCCAGAAAATTTACTTCTCTTCTCTGTGATTTCTATTTCTAGTTCTGCTAAAGGAGAAGGTCAATTTATGACCTTTGAGATCCCTCTCTGCTACCCCTAATGCTCAATGAGACTGGAAGGAATTCAAGAGATCGTTCTTGGACGTCTGCCTTACCCCACTGCCTAATACCTGAAAGCTTTAGACCAGTTGACTTGTGAAATCTCTTGGAGTTTAATAATAGTTTAGGCCTTTTCTATTTTGGAAAATCCAACCAATACCACAAAATGACACTTTTTTTTTCAACTTTCACAGGTGTGGCTGAGTGAGTCTTGAGGCCTTGTAATCATGGGACAGGACCGCATGGTTCAGCTGTACCAACAAAACTTGTTGATTTGAAATAACCACATTCCTCCTTTCAGGCCAATTAGGCTATGGTTGCACGGACGCCATCTGAATTTTCCAGAAGGATCCAGGGTAAACAGAGCTAGGTGCCAGATCCCATGCCTGCTGAGATGAAATGCCTGAAGACTGGAACCAGAAAGGCCGGTTCAAGAAGGAGTTGACAAGCCCAGTTTGGGGGAGAGTCTAAATCACCCGTTTTAAGGTCTTGGGATTGAAAAGGTCAAAGTGGGGTGTCGTGACCATAGAGAAGCTTTCAACCTGGAAACTGGGTGTCAAAAGCATAGATCAGAGAAGATCCAAAAGGCATCAGGGAGAGGGTCAGGGGCAAGAAAAAGAGGAGTACCTGGTTAAGGATGGGAGAGGGATGGACGGTTGGGCTGGAAAACCAGGGACGCATAACCACACCTCACCCTTCTGGCTAGGATCTAGAAATAAGGAATTACCATGCTCAACACTCCTTCTCGAGTATTCTGAGAGTTAATGATTCTAAAAAGGGTGGAAATTTATGAGTCGAAGGCACAAACAAGAGCAAAATGACACCATGGAGGTTTATCATCTTTATGTAGATATATAATATTTTGACTGAAATTACCAGAAAGCTGTGGGATTTCTATATCTTGATCCACTCATTTATCCTAACCCACTTCCTTTATGCACCTTGAGAGCCCACGCTCTGCGGCCCTCGGGGAACCATGAAAACCCTGTATTGACTAAAACTGAGATTGCACAGAGTGAATTTAGGATGCAGCGCCAGCATTGCCTATAAATGTCTAGGATTTGTGGTTTTCTGTCAAAGGCTTTCTATTATTTTAATGCTGCCTTGAATTTTGCTTTTTGCCCCAACTCATGGAGGAAAGGAAAAGTTGAGAGTGTATCTAATTTGGTGGGCTAAGAAGAGGCCAGCAGTAGCTGGGCAAACATTTCGTGGTGCTGAATCACAATGTCAGAGAAGCTTTTGCCTTTCTCCCACATTCACCCAGAAGACAACCAGGAACACGGACATCAAGCAGTAAACAAAGACTAAATGGACCCCGAATTCAATATGAAAGTTAAAATAATGACTTCACATTAAGGCAATTTTTTTCTCCAATAAGGTGATGCAGCTGCAAAATATTTTTAACTAGTCTCATTAATATGACATAATAATAATAACTAGCAGCTCAAAGATAGACTGGGCTTCATATTAATAAAAACGTGAAGGTGGTATAATGCTGAGGGGACCGCAAATGCAAAAGGAATTGGATTAAAATTCATAAAAATCATGACAAATTGGAGCAAAGGCTGAGATCAATAAAATGAGTTTAATAATGATAAATATAGAATAGCTATCAGAATACAGTAATGATTCAGTGTACAAATTAAGTTGAGGGAAAGGATTAGGAGTAATACAACAAAGAAGAATAGGATCTTCTCTGGGCTAATTATTTAGAAAGACTTGATCAAAATAAATTGGTCACTCGAGGTCTGCTTGAGGCTTAATTCTTCATCCAAGAGTCTCTCTATTCATGTTTTCTAATGGAGCAAGGTTTGGGGACAAGGTAGTGTGTATAAGGGTGGCGAGGAGAGAAGAAACAGGTTTGGAGAAAAAGCAAAGTGGTGCTTGTATGGCATTACAGATAGGGAATACGAGGAAGGATGGTTGTATTATAAGAGATAGGTCTTCTGGGGACGTTGGTGCAGGTTTGGGGCACTGGTGAAAGGATTGATGTTGAAACAATATATGCCTGAAACTCAATCATAAATATCTTTGTCACTTTGTAAGTCACAAAGATATTTGTTTGTATAATCATAAATATCTGTAACTTTGTAAGAAGACATGGGTCTTACACAGTCTTCTGTCTCTATAAAACTTGTCACACTGGCTATACATGTTTTGTAAGAGAAACCTAATGTTCTAGGTTATACACTTGACATTTAGAACAAAGACGTTACCAGAGAAATTGTCTAGCTAGCTCCATGAATAATCCTCTGACTGATGAGAAAGCCTGGGTCGGCTGTCTTTCCAGACTCACCGTGCATTTCCTTAACTAGGTGATACCCATCTGGGTCAGTGGGGAGCTAGTGTCCAAATACTGGTTTCTTAGCCACTAGCTCCTGTGTCTGGGGGCTAGAGCTATGCCTTGTCTTTGATTTTAATTCTAAACCATGATTCAGATGCAGCCAAGTTTGAGCACGACAAATTGAACCGACTGTCATAGCTTTCATTTAGAGTTCTTAGAAATGTCATTTGTGAAGCTACTAAATGTGTCAGACTGAATTTATATTTATCCTTTTTTAAAATAAATTGGTGGGATTTTTAAAAATCTCCCCTTGGCGCCATTAAAAGTCTCCGAGATAAGGTAAATAAATGATTTTGAATGAATAGCAATATCAATATAAATGTTATCTTCTAATTTGCTGATTGATGACCATCCACAGTGATGATAAGCAGTTGAAATGCGGAACAGAATTTAGCACTTTCATCACCTGAAATGACTGTTGACTTCAATCATTTCACTCAGCAGGAAATGGGCCTCAGAATTTACTGCTCATTGCCTGAGTACCAAGATCCAGAATACTCAAGGGTCCTAGTGAAGTGTAATAAATATAAAGTATTTTTGCTAGGAGGATTTCTTCCAGCTAGTTTCACTTAAAGACTCACATGAAATTGCATCCAAATATTGGCTTTAAGGTACCAAAAAGTGATGGAAAGAAACTAGTGAGATTCATAAAAGGGCCAATCACTCTGATGCATGTAACTCCATTTCCCTTCCCTCAAAATGAAAGTGACAGCACTTGATAACTCTCTGCTTCGTGTTAATTAATGGAATCATGGCAATAAACACACCTGAGCTACTATGAGTCAAGAGCTCTTACAAGGAAGATGCTAGCTGAAATCCTTAGTCCATCTTTAGGAAGAGGGAATGCAAGCGTGCCTAAATAAACTTATAAAGAACTTCCCATTTATTTCTTTATTCTATAAAGCATCATTTTATGATATTTAATTTGCTAAAACATTTTAATTTTATTACTAAAACCTCTGGAGTGAAGCATTTAGGATTTTTTAAAATAAGCCACTTTTGTAAGAGCATATGTACTAATTTCTATAAGCTTCTCCAAAAACATGTCTGAGTGGGTCATATTAATTAATTGAAGCCAAACATGTTGGACATTACCTAATCTAGCTGACCTCGGAAATGCAAATTTTCATATGAGATTAAAAAAAAAGAGTCTTCCAAAGGAAGAAGGTGTAAGGAAAATTGGAGTAAGAAAATAAAACAGGAGTAGAAGCTTCCATGGTTTCCCATAAAGGAAAAATAAACAGATACTGACTAATAACAACAATGCATGTGTTCAATTGTGTTACCCTGATAAGTGCTAAGGTCACAAAACAAACAGAACATCAGTTATGTGGGGCAGGGGGAGGGGGTCACAACTTTAAACTGAGGGACGAGTTCCACCTTTGCTGAGAAGGTGATGTTTGAGCAAAGTCTTTTTTTTAAATTTTTTAATTAATTTTTAATTTTTTTTATTTTTTAGTTAGTGAATCACCATGAGGGTACAGTAACAGATTTACACATTTTTGTACTTGTGTTTCCCTCATACAATGTTCAAGCACTCATCCCTCCACCAGTGTCCATTCTCCACCACCCAGTGAACCCAGTATCCCTCCTACCCCAACTCCCATTCCCCTCCCCCCCCACCTCTGTAGCAGGGCATTCCCTTTTGTTCTCATTTGAGCAAAGTCTTAAAGGAAATGAGAGGGGCTGGATTGATAGCACAGCAGGTAGGGTGTTTGCCTTGCATGTGGCCAACCTGGGTTCAATTTCCAGCATCGCATATGGTCCCCTGAGCACAGCCAGGAGTAATTTCTAAGCGCAAAGCCAGGAGTAACCCCTGAGCATCGCTAGGTGTGACCCAAAAAGCCAAAAAAGAAAAAAAAAAAGGAAATGCGAGTGTCTGGGAGAAAAACTCCACCCCAGCTCTGCCTTGCATGAACAGCCAATACAGAGGATCACTTGTATCACTTGTCATCCCGTTGATCCTCAATTTGTTCAAGCGGGCACCAGTAACATCTCCATTTGTCCCTGTCACATGCTAGTGTAGCTCAATGATATCTGCTCACTCCAGGAACAGGAAGAGCCTTAAATCATTCATTCAGGGTTTTGACGAAGAAGTCTGACCATCTCATAGGTGGGTGGCCACATGGTATTTTGACATCCCGTGGAATCCAGTCAGTAACAGCTCTAGTCCAGCGGTCATCTCTGAATTGCATTACATGTCTGGCCCATGTGAATTTTGATGCCTTGGCAAACAAGACAGCGTCCCTGACTCTTGATCATCGATAGAAGTTGGAACTCCAGATTCCTTCTCTCACTTGAGTGAGACGTGACACTCCTAGCATAGCTCTTTCAATTCCTCTTTGGGATACCTGAATAGTATTCTCATCCTGTTTACATTGGGCCCAGGTCTCTGAGGCATATGCTAGTGCAGGAAGAATGGTGGAGTTGAAAAAATGTGCCTGGAGCCAGAGGTTCTTCATCCTCTTAAACACTTCTTCGACACTCTTGAAGGCGTTCCACGCTGCTCTCTTCTTCCTGAGCAGTTCTGGCACCAAGCTGTTCCTCATGTTGAGTTCTCGACCCAGGTACACATAGCTGCTGCATTCGGAGATGTTCGTTCCATTGAGAGCAAATGGAGTGTCAGGGACTAGTTTGTTTTTCATGAACATTGTCTTGGTAAGATTCAGCTGCAGTCCGACCTTTCCACACTCGTGGTTGAAGTCGGCCAGCATTTGTGCCGCTTGGCTAGTGTTTGGCGTTATGAGAACGATGTCATCAGCGAAGCGGAGGTGGTGTAGTTGCTGACCGTCTATCTTCACTCCCATTCCTTTCCATTCCAGCCGTTGCATGATGTTCTCGAGGGTGGCACTGAAGTACAGAGGATCTCGGATAGAAACGTATAGAAGAAAGAGCCAGGAGCCTAGAAATATCCCACGGTATAATTTGAAATTTAGGAAAACTTCTTAGGGATCAGTGGGGTGACACGAAGGGCTGGAGTGCATGTTGGTGTTGATTTGTCCCACTCCTGGCCCTGGCTCCTCCACCAGTGCTCCGGGTGTGGCCCGTTCATGTTCAGTACTCTAGACCTGAGCGAATCGCCTAGCTCGAACATGCAACTGTCTGAGCTGATTGTCTGAAGAGCTCCAGGCGTGGCCCCTGACCCCTGAGCATTCCCTGGAAGACACCCCCGCCCCTGCCCCCCTACATCTATCCAATTAGATCAAATAAAATTCCTCCGCAAAACTAATAAGCAGTGATAATGGCAAAAAAACTCACTTTAAACATTTTATTTTATTTCATTTTTAATGTTATTGAATCACTTTGAGGTAGTTACAAGCTTTCATGTTTGGGTTACAGTTTCACAATGATCAAACACCCATCCCTCCACCAGTGCACATTCCCCACCACCAATATCCCCAATATACCCCCCTTTCCCACACTCCCCATGCCTCCATGGCAGACAATATTCCCCCTACACTCTCTCTCTCTATTTTTGGGCATTATGGCTTGCAACACAGACACTGAGAGGTCATCATGTTTGGTCCATTATCTACTTTCAGCACACATCTCCCATCCCGACTGATTCCTCCAGCCATCATTTTCTCAGTGATCCCTTCTCTATTCCAGCTGCCTTCTCCCCTTCGCTCATGAAGCAGGCTTCCAGCTATGGGGCAGTCCTCCTGGCCCTTGTATCTACTGTCCTTGGGTGTCAGCTTCATGTGATGTTATTCTATACTCCACAAATGAGTGCAGTCCTTCTTGTCTGTCCCTCTCTCTTTCTGACTCATTTCACTTAGCATGATACTCTCCATGTCTATCCATTTATAAGCAAATTTCATGACGTCATCTCTCCTAACAGCTGCATAGTATTCCATTCTGTAGATGTACCAAAGTTTCTTTAACAGTCATCTGTTCTAGAGGTATTGGGTTGTTTCCAGATTTTGGCTATTGTGAACAGTGCTGCAATGAATATATAGGTACAGATGTAATTTCTACTGTGCTTTTTTGCATCCTTGGGATATATTCCCAGAAGTGGCATTGCAGGGTCATATGGAAGCTCAATTTCTAGTTTTTGAAGGACTATCCATATTGAAAAACCACCTTTTTAAAATAATGAAGTATGCTGCCTCTATGAGCGCACCATAAAATACTTTTAAAAAATTATTTTGGGCTATTTTTTGGCTACATCTGGTGGCGCTTAAGGGGACCATATGGAATGCCGGCGTCAAACTCGAATCAGCTGCATACACGGCAAACACCCTATCTACTATACTATTGTTCTGGCTGCAAAATCCTTTTTGTTTGTTTGGGTTTTGGCCCACACATGGCAAAGCTTAGGGGTAACTCCTGACTCTGCACTCATAAATTACTCCTGTAAGTGCTCAGGGGACCATATGGGATGCCAGAGATCAAACCCAGGAAGGCTACGTGCAAAGCAAGCACCTTACCCAGTGTACTATCACTCCAGCCCTAAAATCCCCTTTGAAGGTAGGAATCAAGTCCTGGGTTTTTGTTGTTGTTTGTTTGTTTGTTGCTTGTTCTTTTTGTTCTTAGGTTATGTCTGACATGCTTTGGGGCTGCTCTTGATTCTGACCATGTGGCACCAGGAATTAAGCCATGGCTTCCCACATACAAAGTTGTATTCAGTCCACTAAGTATCTCAGAAAACAAGCTCGAGACACATGAGACACATAGCATTGCTCGAGATAGAATAGTGCTCTTGCTAAGTCTTCTAAAAATCGATGTGTAACTACCATGCAGAGTTCACAAAAGAACACTGAGCTTTTTCATGAAACTTGATTTAAACATATTTAAATGCCATATGTCTTGGGACCCAGAAGGTTCTGTAGTGGGACATTGTCAACTCTCTTTGTTTTTGTTTTGTTTGTGTATGTGTACATGTTTATTTTTCTGTTTTCTTTTTTAAATTAAAAAAAATTTTATTGAATCACCATGAGACACAGTTACAAAGCTTTCATGTTTGAGTTTCAGTCATACAATGATCGAACACCCATCCCTCCACCAGTGCACATCTTCCACCACCAATGTCCCCAGTAACCCCCCATCCCAACCCTCCCCCTGCCTCTAGAACAGACAATTTCCCCTACACTCTCTCTCTACTTTTGGGCACCATGGCTTGCAATACAGATATTGAGAGGCTCTCACATTTGATCCTTATCCACTTTCAGCACACATGTCCCATCCCAAACGATCCCTCCAACCATCATTGACTTAGAGATCCCTTTTCTATCCCAGCTGCCTTCCCCCACAGCTCACGAGGCAGGCTGCCAACCATGGAGCAATCCTCCTGGCCCTTGTGTCTACTGTCCTTGGATGTCAGTCTCACATTATGTTATTTTATATTCCACAAATGATATCAACTCTCTTTGCGATGGACTTTCTCGTGAAGGCAGGAGTGAACAGCACAGACCTGGGAGCACCATGTTCCAAGTGATGCTACCTCCAGACAAGACCAAGGAAAAATGTTTCTTTTATTTTATTTGAAATAATTAACTTTTTAAATTAAATCACCGTGAGATACAGATACAGAGCTTTCATGATCAGGTTTCAGTCATACAATGTTCCAACACCTATCCCTCCACCAGTGTACATTCCTACCACCAATATCCCCAGTATCCATCCCACCACCTCCACCCCTCCCCCCTGAAGCAACACCTCTAATGGTAGCTCAGACTTGCTTCTCAAAGAAATGCAATCAAGAAAGGTGAGGATGAGGCAGACCTCAGTCCTTATCCTGGCACCCAATCTTAGGGTTGCAACTGGAACTAATGTTCTCCAGTCTATACTATCCAGTCCAGAGCCCCTCTACTCTCACCCTAAATCTTGGGGTCACCTCATTTCTATAAAATCTGAGTAATCACACCTCTTCCTGAATAGTGTTAGGGGAAATAAGCCTACACACATATACATATACATATATACACACATATATATACATATATACACACTAAGTATATGTGTATACATATATATAGGTTATATACCAAAATTACATATACATACAAAACATGGCCCCTTTACAATAAATCTGGACATGGGGGAGTGCTAAGACAATCCAGGTGATCCCCTGAGTTCCACACATATTGACCCCATGCCCATTGCATAAAAATATTCTCATTTTCTCTTGGTGATCAAGATAATTTTCCCTTGCCGTGAAGGTGATGTCTCTTCTCTCTTGCTGCTCCGTGGAGACAAAGAGCTCTGGAAGCAGCTCTAAATGGAACTCTATGAAGGCCCAACGAGGCCGTTGACAAGACACCATCCCCTCTGGGGCACAGGATCTCCCATCCTGCAGAGCCAATGAGTAAAGGAGTCCCTGTGCTTCTTAGAAAGGATGATAAGCTATGACCAATGGAGGGAGGCACGGACATATTCCTGCTTCCACCCGCATAGTCTTCCTTGAGGACCACAGTTCTCTTCCTGTGCATGCAATACATGTTGGAGGATGGTACCCACTCTGACAAAATATTGGACCTTCACTCACGCTGAAATTGGCCATTGGAAGATTGTCCCAGTTGCTTGGATGGAGTAGAATGTGGTTCAGTCAGGTGACCCTATAGTTATGGTCTTTCTTTGGGGTCATGTGGCTTTTCTGTTGTATTTGTTGCGTGGGGTACATGCTTATGGTACATGTTGTGTGGGGTACATGCTTAGGTAATTTTTTCAGCTCCTAAGTCAGGTGAAAGATGAGATTCTGTTCACAGGAATGCAAACCCATGCCAGAATAACCATCCCTACCTGCGAGAATGAACAAGGTTCGTCCCAGAAGGATCCAATGCTGTCAACTTTGCACAAGGTGGAAATCTGGTCTTCTTCAGTATGACAATAATAGTTGGAAATAATCACGCTGGGGACAAGAACGGAGTGTTAAAAGCAGGTAAAGGGATATACACGACAACCTTTCAGTATTTGTACTGCAAACCACAATGCCCAAAGGGAGAGAGACAGACAGACAGATAGACATAGACACAGAGAGAGAGAGAGAGAGAGAGAGAGAGAGAGAGAGAGAGAGAGAGAGAGAGAATAGTTCCTGCCAAAGAGCATAGAGGCAGGGTGGTGGTGTATTGGTAGAGGGGTGATGGGCGGGAACCTGGGGAAATGTGCACTGGTGGAGGGATGGGTATCGGAATATGACTAAAACCTAATCATGAACATCTTTATAAGAGTCTATCTCACAGTGATTCAATTAATTTCTTTTTAATTTTAAAAAATAAAAAAATTAATTTGGTCTTCTCAAGCGAACTTGCCTCTGGCAGGCCCCCGGTTGAGCGCTGCTGCTGGTCAGACAGAGGCAGCACAATGGCTCAGCCACGGGCGTTCAGGTCCTTGCACCCACGCGCAGCTGCCATCTCTGCTTCAGAGCTGCTCCATTCGTGTGCCAGCCATGCCAACCTGCCATGTCCTCTCACCAAGTCATGTTGTCTACTTTATTATTCAGACCCTCTTCTGTGACCAGTACTTCCTGTGGGGTCAATCACTTTCTCCATGTTTCTAAGAACCAACCATGCATGAATTTTCCTCCTTTTCTAGGACCCATGCCAGGATGTTAAAGCCAATGTCCCACGAGTGTCTCTAAGGCACTGAAATCTTGCTTATCCATGTTTTAATTCCAGTCTCTTTGATCAAACACCGTCAGCATCAAATCCACTCATATTCCTGCTGGCTAATCCAGTCCCTGCTGGATTAATCCTTCAGTTCATTTAGGATTCAAAATGCCTTCTCCCATCCAGCACAGAAGGGTGATGTTGGAAGTGAACCCCATATATTCACTTGACCCCAGAAGAAGATGTGGTATCTGAGGGGTACCTTGTGGTTTTGTTGTCCTACGATGGGAAATGCTTGTTCTATGGAGGGGGAAGCATGTCTGTTGATGGAAGGGTTAAGCGAGTTTGTAGAACCGTCATCTTGGGGTGGGGGGGGGATTCACCAAAGAGTCTATTCCATGTTCCAGCTTTTACCTACCAGAATCCTGTTTTGAGCATAAAAGCTCAGCCTCGCCCGAGCCTCTGCTTGCCTGATGCCTTTACACCACCTGTTCTCACACACAGAGTTATTGCTTTCCAAACCTTTATTAAAAATCATCATCATCATCATCCTCATCATCATCATCATCATCATCATCATCCCATTGATCGTTAATTTTCTCAAGCAGTCTCAGTAACGTCTCCATTCATCCTAGCCCTGAGATTTTAGCAGCCTCTCTTTACTTGTCCTTCCCAACAGTGCCGCACTGGAGGCTCTTTCAGGGTCAGAGGAATGAGACCCATCATTGTTACTGGTTTTGGCATATGAAGATGCCCTGGGGAGCTTGCCAGGTTCTCCAATGTGGGCAGGAAACTCTCGGTAGCTTGCCAGATTCTCCGAGAGGGAGAACTAGGCTATAAACTCCCAGGAGCTTGGTTTTGTAGTCTCTGGATGTTGGCCATTAATCAGGTGCCAGGGGCAGTTTGTAGCTACTGGAAAATGGGGGATCTGAGCGGAAGAGGCCCAGTCCCGATCCAAGCAGGCTTGGAGATCTCAGCCCCGGGTTTCGCACACATGGGTTCCTCTGGCAGTTCCAGATTTAATAAAGTAAATTTTGCATCTAATAAAAATCAGGAAAATGTATACAGTTGTACGTCAACTGCCACAGTTGAAATAAGAATCATTATCTTCGTGGCCCCAGAGTTCTCTCTAATGCCCCTAGTAATCAGTGTCCTTATCCCCACTGCTTGAAAACCACTGATCCGATTTTAGTTTCTGTGATTTACAGAGTGTCAGAAAAGGCATATACTTGTGATGCCTTCTTTGCACCTGATTCATAATGTTATAACTTCATAAGATTAATTATAAGTTTACCCATTTTCTCTCTCTTACTTCCCTCTACCTCCTGGTAGCCACTACTTTGACCTTACAAGTACAAGGTATTGTTTCCAAACAGTGGTCTGTGGACTTCTGCACAGAGCCAGTCCAAAGATACGACAAGGCTAAAAACCATGGTCAAAAAGTTTGGTTTTTGTTTTATCAAGCTCATTTATTCCTTTGTTTCTCTCCATACCACCTATGAGTAAGATCAGATATGTCTGTTTTCCCTTTCTTCTCTGTCTTATTTCACTTAGCAAATAACCCTCAAGGTCCTTCCACAATATTGCAAGGGGCAAGATCTCAGCTGCTTTGAAGCTGAATAGTATTTCTTTGTGTCTTGCCACCACTTCTTTATTCAGCCGGGTTCTTTTTTAGGAGAGATCTAGGCATGTGTAATTCCTTGACTGCCCCAACTCTACTTGGGAACTCCTGAGAATTATATTGACGTTAAGAAGGGGATTTGAGTTAAGAGAAAGTCTCAGAGGAAAATCAAAGAACGGGCTTTGGAGAAAGTCTAGAAAAACCCCAGTGGGAATAGCATTAGCATAAACCCAAGTGTTTCCCAAGGCCATTCTCCCCCTCCCCTCTATAATACACCTGAATCATTTCAGTGTCACCCCTTTGGGAAGTGGTCGATTAGTCCCACTTCCAGGCTCGGAGGAAGAAAATATTCTCATTTCAAGTGACAATAATTGGGACCCCAGTTTAAAACAAAAAAGCTCACGTGTACCAGTCCCTTAAAATCAGATCTTTGAATAAAACAGTCTTTCCCATGGCTGATTCATCCTTCACTCCAAATATATCTTCCTAAAATATGCTCTGCACATCTTTCTCCTGCATACCCCGTTTCCAGGCCTGGAGGACCCTGCTCCCTCTCCAGCCTCTCCTCTTGCACAAGCGCCATCTGCTCAGGCCTCCTTCCTGCGAACAGAAGCTCCCTCCCCCCGCAGGCCTCTGCTGACGGCACCCACCCGTCGCTCACGGAGGTCCACAACCCAGACTCAGCCAACAGCCATGCGACGTTTGGCTCGCATACTGTTTTAATTTTTAAAAGTTGTTGTCAACATTTAAAAGTCGTCTATTTCACAACAAAATTCAGAGTTCTCATGTTTTCGCCTGAAAAAGTGGAGGAGCTGCTAGTGCCGGGGTCTCTCCTGACAGTGTTTGTGTTGGGTACGGGAGCGGGTTACCCAGGGAGCAGGAGGCCCCCTGGCTCACCCCCCACCCCACCCCGACCACCAACCTGGCTCTGTCTATGCCTAGTCTCCCAGCGGGCCCTGACGGAACCATGACAAATAGAGCTTTAGGAATGAGGGCCTTGGGAAGGGCTGGGGATTAGGCCTGGGTCTCCGTGAGCAGGTGCCTCGGAGTGGGAACTTCATGAGTGCTTTGTGTTTATTTGTTTTTTCTTTTTCTCTCCCTTAGGTGGACCAGAAGAGCCCAAGTGAGTAGAAATTGGGCATTTCCCTTCTCCCAGCATGGTTAAACCTGATCATCCCTCTTAGGCCAGACCCTAGTTAGCTGCTTTCCCCTGCGGGTAGATATCCTGAAGAATTCTTTAGTTTGTCTCCAACAGGGTCTTTTCCTGTCCCCAGGGTGATAGCATGAGGACATTTTTCTCCAGTATTTACTGTGGAAAGCTGGACAAGCGCTGGACATTAAACTCAGAAAATGTTTGGGTTGTAATCACACAATGATCAAACAGGAAAGCTTGTAATTATCTCATGGTGATTCAATAAAATTTAAAAAAATAAATAAATGAATAAATTAGGAGGCAGATTAACCCACCCCCCAAAAAAATAAAAATTAAAATAAACTCAGAAAATGGTAGTATGGGCGGGGGCAATGATGGTCTCTTCTAGTATCTTTGCTTTGTTTTTTTGGGGGGCCACACCCAGCAGTCTCGGGGTTTACTCATGGAATCACACTTGGTGGGGCTTGGAGCATCATGAGTGGTATCATGGATCGAACCCCGGGTCGGCTGTGTGCAAGGCCATCTCTCCAGCCTGCTCCCAGCACTTTTTCTTCTTAGAGTTGCCCTAGGAGCCAACGCTATTGAGTGACTCATCAAGCGCAGCTCATCAATTACAGATGGGGTTTCCTCCCTGGCACTGGCTCCCACCGTGGGGAGAGTCTGTGAGTCAGCCTGGCGGTGTCTGTCTCTCCAGAGCCTGGGGCACTGGCTCCCCTGTGTCCTCTCCTTTCTCATGGATGTAAGAAGAGTTGTTGATTTTTCAGTGTGGTTAGCATCTTCCCCATGACGATGGACGGGCCACTTCCAAGCTCCTTATCAGCAGTGCTGATCCACACGGAGATGCCAGACAGGCTCTTGATACCAAAGAAGGCATACCAGCTGGCAGCTCTGGGCAAGCATCTCCCCAGATCCCTTTCTGTATTCAGTTCAGAAACTTCCAGAACAGAGGACTGATTGTGTCATGTGCTTGACCCCGTCTAGGATCAGTAAATCCCAAAACTTGAAGTTTGGGATTTGGAGTAGATTTGTTTGGAGTAGATAAAAGAGAAATTCTCTAAGACCCAAGTCATGTATTTTGTAGCAGAAAGAAGGGCTTGGACAGGTTCGTGTGTATCCATAGGGTTGTAGCAATTGAGATAATGCCCTTTATTTTCTTTTCCTCTGAGAGAAACTCATGCCTCTGGGAGTTATATAAGACTATATATATAGTTAATATACTCTCTGATAATAGATAATAAGTTACATTAAATATTATTTATTAATCATTATTTTCTTTTTTGTTTCATTTGGGAAAGTTTTTTAAATTTTTATTTGCACAGAAAAATTTTTGTGCTTTCTTTTGGGGAGTGGAGTCACACCTGGAGGGACTCAGGTCTTAATCCTGCTCTGTGCTTAAGGATCACTCCTAGGGGTGCTCAGGGGACCATATTCAGTGATGGGGATCAAGCCTTGGTCAGACTAATGCAAGGCAAGCACCTCACCCAAGCACTCTCTCTCCAGTCCTAGAAATTTAGGTATGTATCTTATTTATTCAGATTTGTCAGAAAATCTGAAGCAACAGGATATAAGACATCATTTCTATTCATAGATGATTTACAGTCAGATCTTGCTTGTCGTGGAGGCTGATAAGTTGCACAACTTCTGTCTGGAGACCTGACAGGTCTGGTATGATGGAGTCCAGGACAAGAGTCTTGGGACTCTGGGACCACTGATGGCTGTTGCAGTAGGAAGACAAGAGAGAGAAAGAGAGAGAGGGAGAGAGAGAAAGAGACAGAGAGAGAGGGAGAGAGAGAAAGAGAGAGAAAGAAGAGAGAGGGAGAGAAAGAGAGAGAAAGAGAGAGGGAGAGAGAGAGGGAGAGAGAGATAGAGAGAGCTGTGAGGCAGGGGGAAAGATCCAATTCCTTGCTCCTCTGCCTTTCATTATGTTGCGGATGGCCTGTGTGGAGAGGGGGAGAAGAGAGTAGCAGCCTCAAGGGGGAAGTCTATTGTTTCCCCTCCTACTCAGCCCGGTCACCTCAAGTGCTGTGTGAGTCAGGCCTGAGAAGGTCTCCCACAAGCTCCTGCATCATACGGACCTTTTGTCTCACCAGCTCTGCACAGCGGTGATCAAACTGCGCCTGAGTTCCACTTGATCACATGGTGTAGGGGTACGCTCTCTGCCAGCCAGCTTCTCGGGGAGCTGGGAACTCAAAGCCAGAGCAGGGAATTGCTCTATGCAGGAAAAGGAAAATCTGGCTTAATTATTTTTTAAATTTAATTAATTAATTTTTATTTTATTGAATCACCATGAGAGAGTTACAAGCTTTCATGTTTGGGTTACAATCACACAATGATCAAACACTCGTCCCTCCACCAGTGCACATTCCCCACCATCAATATCCCCAGTATACCGCCCCCTCCCACCCTTCCCCTGCCTCCATGGCAGACAATATTCCCCATACTCTCTCTCTACTTTGGGGCATTATGGCTTGTAACACAGATACTGAGGGGTTATCATGTTTGGTCCTTTATCTACTTTCAGCACACATCTTCCATCCTGCCCGATTCCTCCAACCATCATTTTCTTAGTGATCTCCTCTCTATTCCAGCTGCCTTCTCCCCACCCCTGCTCCTGAGGCAGGCTTCCAACTATGGAACCACCTTCCTGGCCCTTGTTATCTATTGTCCTTGGGTGTCAGTCTCATGTTATGTTATTTTATACTCCATCAATGAGTGCAGTCCTTCTATACCTGTCCCTCTCTTTCTGACTCATCTCACTTAGCATGATACTCTCCATGTCTATCCATTTATAAGCAAATTTCATGACTTCATCTCTCCTAATAGCTGCATACTATTCCACTGTGTAGATGTACCAAAGTTTCTTTAACCAGTCATCTGTTCTTGGGCACTTGGGTTGTTTCCAAAATCTGGCTTAATTTTGACCCAAGTTCTTTACATTTTGTTACTTTCCCTCCCTGAAATGACTTTTAGAAGAATTGAACTGAAGACTCTTATTTGGAGATCACAGGGAAGAAAAGAGACAGAGGTAACATTTTCAAGAACTGAGCTTCTCCAGAGGGGAGAGACCCAGGGATACAGATCTCGGGGATGTCCAAGATGGAGAATACATACCACTTGCCTTTGCAAAGTTGGTTTTACTGGTTTCCTCCCAAACTTCTTCAATGCAGGATTTTCTGTGTGGGTAACAGCCCATTATTAGGACATTTTCAGGGGGAAGGCTTTGAACTTACGGTATTCCACTTTCATGTTCTTATCATGGCCTTTTATTCCTCTGGAGCCTCTCTTTCTCTCTCCAGTCTTCTCTGGGTTGGCACCAATGCTCCCCCAACTCGCCTTGAGAAGGATGATGTACTTTAGGGAAGCCAAAGTTCAAATATTAATCTCTCTGGACACAGCTGCACAGACACACCCAGAAGCAGTTTCACCTGGGCACTGGTGGCCAGTCAAGTTTACAGAAGAAATGAACCATCACAGCTTAGTTTTTAGAAGCAAATTGAGTCAACCTTTTTCTTTCTTTCTTTTTCATGTTTTTTTGGGGGCAGGGTTGGGGGCCACACCTGGCGATGCTTCGAGCTTACTCAGAGCTTGGCTCAGGCCTCAGAAATCACTCCTGGAGGCGTCAAGGAACAATATGTGGTACAAGGGGCAAAACCCAGGTTAACTGTGTCTGAGACAAGTGCCCCACCCATAGAGCCATTGCTCTGGCCCCTAAATCAGACCTTTTGTTCTTTATATGTTTAGCCACATCTAGTGGTACTCAGGGCTTACTCCTGGCTTTTGCCCTGGAAAGCTCAAGGGCCCATATGGTGCGCCAAAGATAAAACCTGGGTCAGCTGTGTGCAAGGCAAGGGCCTTCCACACTGTACCATCACTAAAGCCCCTGAATCAGACTTTTAATTAAGATAACACACCCACCCACACACCATCTTGACTTCCCTTTCTAGAGAAAACCAAATCTCGTGGCTTTCGTCTTGACATTTGCCTCCCAACTCATAAACAAAGTGGCTCCACTGCTATATCTTGATTCTCCAGCCTTTACACATAATCTATTATCTTCCTAATCTAGAAATTGAAGCTTTTCTAAGCCCCTCTCCTCCACACTCTTCTCTTATTCATACCCAATATTCTTATTACACAAATTTTGTTTGTCTTTCTTAAGATATTGGTCATATCAGTAACTCTTGGAAATATCAGCCCTTTTGGGAGCATGTTGAGTGCTGTGGATGTTTTTGATCTTTTATCACCCTTTAGAACACCGTGTCTCCCCACCACTGGTCTCTTATATATGTCATATCTCATCCCCAAGCTCCAAACAGCACTCCCTCTCCGTACTATGTTATAACTGTCATATACTACTCCCAAACTCCAAACAGCACCTCCTCTCCTTACCGTGCACAAATCGTTCTCTTCTTCCCTTTGTTGTGTTCTTCTCCCCAGGCTGGCTTTGCAGCCAGTTCTCTGCCTTCCCATTACCCCTAGCCCTACCACCTCCCTTGTCCTGTCTTCAGAGTTGGGTGCCCTCTTTCCTCTTTCTTGGGTTATTATGTCATGTTGGCCAAGCACATCGTCCAGGAACTTCCTGAAAAATAAAAGGAAGGAAAAGTAGTTGAGACCTTGCAGATCTTCCAGTAGCTTTTCTCCTCTCCAACTTGATTGCTATTCTAGATGTGCACAGAATTAGAGATTGGGACTGTTTTCCAGCACAGGGTTTAAAAGCATTGCGATTTTTGTCTTTTTACTTTAAGTGTAAGAAAGGATGTCAAGGAAGTGAGGGAGCAAGCTGTGGAGGGAAGAACCTTCCAGATGGTGGACAGGAAGTGTTAAGAGCCACTGTTGGTGAGACAGGAGCAGCAAGGGCCCCAGGAAGCTGGGGCAGAATTTGGAGAGGAAGGAGAAGAATGAAGGGGTGGAGAGCAAGAGGCAGGCAGCAAGGTCACCCTTGGGGACTTTGCACATTTTTTTTTTTATAAGGATTTGGCTTTTATTCAGTATAAGCTTGATTTAATTTTTCTGTTTTTTGTTTTGTGATTTTTTTTGGAGGGGGAGGGTCACACCTGGCAGTGCTTAGGGCTTTCTCCTGGCTCTGCGCTCAGGAATTACTCCTGGTGTTGCTAAAGGGACCATATGAGATACCAGATCTACCCACATACTATAGCTTATACAATTCAGTATAAGTTTGAGAGGCAATGAAGAGTTTTGAGCTAGAAACATCATGATTTGAATGGCTACTGGGTTATGACTAGACCCCATGAGTTAAGGGCAGCTGGAGAGATCAGCAAGGGATGAGTTGCCAGAAACCAAACAGGCAATCCTGGATAGATTTGGTCCCAACTAACAAGGTTCCAGTGAGGGGTGTGGCAAGCATTGAACAGCATTCAGGTTCTTGTTCTATCCCATATGTGGAGCCAACAGGATACGCTAAAGATTGTGTGTGAGATAAAGGGAGAGTTGAGTCCAACAGGACCTTCATGTCTTTATCCTGAATATGCGAAAGGAAAGAGTTACTGTGTACTGAAATGGAGAGATCGGCAGGAAGGGCCAGAGCTCTCCTTTTGAAATACTATTATCTCAAGGAGGCAGCTGGAGCCTAGAGTTAAGGAGAGATGTCTAGCTAGACCAGATAGAGTTGCTTTGAAGTCCTCAGCATAACATAATGATAAAACTAGTGAGATTAAAAAAAAAAAAAACAGTGAAGGAATGTAGACAAGAGAAAGGTTGAGGATTGAGATCCAGGGCATGTCAATATGTCTAAGAGGTTAAGGAGCAGAGGAAAACGCTGCTGAGGAGACCAGGAAGGCTCCATTAGAGAGGAAGAAAACCTTTTTCCTTCCTCAATTTCCACAAGAAGGGAGAGTTCAACTGCTGGTTGATTAATTCAGATAAGGACTGAGAGTTAACCTTTGGATTTAGCAACCTGGAGGTCATCCGAGACTTTGATTAGATCTGCCTGTAAGAGTAGAAATAAACATAATTGGAGTGTGTTCAAGAGGAAGTGGGAGAGAGGAAGCAGACAGTTAACACAGATAGCTCTCGAAATTTTGTCCCGAAGGGGAGCAAAGATAGGGCTGTAAGGAAACTTTTTTTTTTTAAATGGAGGATATTATATCACATTTGTTGACTGGTGAGAATGATTCAAGAGAGGGAAAAAACAGATGACATAGAAGAGCAAAGAAACAATGCAAGCAGTGGTTGGAATCTCAAATGCTACGAGGGTGTTCTTTTAGATAAAAGCTTGGGCAGTCCATATACACGAGGAAAACACCAACACATGCGAAGGAATGATGTAGGGGTAGGAGTTCAGGTATTCTTCAGCTTGTCATTGTCTCAGTGAATTGGGAAACAAGGTCATTAACCTTCAGGGAGGGTGAGAGTGGCATTATTCTATACAGAGTCTATGTTTTATTCTATAACATATTCTAGGTGAAGATGCTAATATTCCTTGGAGTGTGGAGAGAAAATCAACAAGGAGTGCAGATAATGAGTTGTCTAGGAAAATGTGGTAGAATTTTTGAATAGGAAAAATGCTCACTGGAGGTGAATGATGATGAATTCATGAAGATGCAAGTCTCTGGTATAGATATGAATTTTCCTCCCCCGTGTTACTCTGAATGCATACACAAGTGAAAATGTGTGTTTTAAACATTGTATTAAACCAGAATTGAGTCCTTTTCAAGAAAATACAATGAAAGGAGAGAAGCGAGAGAATTAAAAGAGTATACAGAAGGATGCTTACCACAGGTAAGCATGAAATCTCAGCTAAGAAAGGACATACAGTGAGTAAGGGACGGTGGAAAGAGGGTAGGATCTGGTTAGCTGATTTTTTATTCCCAAAGGTCTTGAACTATTTTAGGAGTGCAGATACCAGTGTGTAGGATAACATTGGTCTGTCCTTTCTCCCTTGCTACAGGGAGCTTAGGTTTTTCAGGTGATACCCATCACAGTGCTCCTGAAGCACCTCCATTCCTCTGTTTATTGGAATGTAGCTCTAAACATTTTAGGATAACATTGGTATGTCCTGTTTCCCTTGCCACTGGGAGCTCAGGTTTATCACAGTGCTCCTGAGGCACTTCTCTATGCTCCCTTCCCCAATCAGATTCTGTTAACTTGTAAGGTCAGATTCCTCAGAAATCTATGATTTTATATGTATGAGTGAAATATTGCCTTTCTCCTCTCCTTATGTCTTTTGAATAGTTTACTTCAAAGCAATGTCCTTTTTGTATGGACAAAGGAAGACAATATGCTTTTGTAACTTGGGAGTAAATTGTCTCCAAACGATCCACACTTGGGAGCATCTGCTTTCTTGACTTAGGCCTCAGTTGCCCTTAGTTCCTAGCATCCCAAAAGCAGGGTCCTGACGAGAGACTGAATGAACCCAGGGAAAGCTGTGAGCTACCTTGACATCGAAATGGGTCGGGCCAAAGCACCACGATACTCAACTATAAGTTGAGAGCATGGTCATGGACAAATGCTGTCATGATCCAAAAGTAACGATGAGATAAGGACCCTGCTAGGAATAGGAAAGCCTAATCTGGCCTGAGCACAGTAGTCAGAGATCAAGATGGCCCTAGGAGAGCAATCCTATAAGCTTAATGTATCTCTTACTGTGTCCATACAAAATGATTAATATTATGAATGGACAGGGAAAGGAGAAACACACCCATGGGATTCCATTCTTGGGTGGATTGTCCTGCTGAATGAGAATCTGTCCTAGAAGAAGCTTTCCCTGAGGGAAAGACCTTACCTCTGTTGATAGTATGACCATATCTATGTGTAAGGCCCAACCCCTCATGCCTGGGGATTTAACTAGGCTGTAAGAGGGGGCTGGGGAATCTAGAAGGAGAAGGAAAATCCAGAGCCAGAAGGAGATTGAGAGGGGATCGAGAAGGAGAATGAAGTAGCATGGGGGAGGAAGAAGCAGGAGGAGAATCAGAGGAGAACGGAGATGGGAATGGAATAAACTGCAACTGACACCAACCAGCCTGGCCCTCGTTCCTTCCTTCACCTGCCCGTCACCACTGGCCTCCCCAGGATGGGGGAAGCGGCCCAAGACTACTGAGCAAGGGCAAGGGAGAGAGAGAGAGAGTCACCGTGCTGAGGCCCCTTCCTATTTTATTTTTAGTGAAAATATATCAGTGGATTAAGGAAAAAGGATAGTGGTGATAGAAAAGAGAAGGGTCAAGGCTGAGATTGTGAAGTGAATTGCAACGCAGGTCTTGGTCTTGAAAAGGTATAGAATTAGATTAGAAGGAATAGGTTGACTGGGAAAATATATAATTAAATAAAAGAGAGGGAAGGAGCTGAGTGGCTAGGGTTCTGAAAGAAAGATCCACACAGATGTTTTCAAGAATTCTATGAGGACATTACTTCTGAAGAAAGTGGTAGTAATCCCAGAGTTATCTTTTTCCCATCCACTGTTCTTGTTCTACTAAGCGTACATATCCTGGGGTCTCATACCCTTCAGTTCTGGGAAAGTTTATGAATCATTGTTTGTATAATTTCCTCCCTATCTTTCCTCATTTCTCTTTCTCAAATTCATCAGCAAATAAAACTGGTTTCATCATCACATTTATTTGACTGACTGACTTTTCTGTTTCAATGACTTTAATTTAGCTTCGTCCAGATCCATCTTTTAGTCCTCTGACTGAATCTATTATTTCTATTACTCTATTTTAATTTTCCAAAAGCTATATCTAATTCTCTAAATGTTCAATTTTCCACTTAGCATCAGGTTCTTAATTCCTTGACACAATAACTTATCATATAAGGTCATTAATAAAGTTTACTTAAATGCT
Source organism: Sorex araneus (assembly GCF_027595985.1). Taxonomy (NCBI): domain Eukaryota; kingdom Metazoa; phylum Chordata; class Mammalia; order Eulipotyphla; family Soricidae; genus Sorex; species Sorex araneus. Next base: position 64,940,755 of record NC_073308.1, read on the forward strand.
TTCACTACACTGTCCTTATATATTTGAAGTTAACTTTATTCATTTGTATAATCTCTGTGTTTTACATTGAGATTTTTCTTCACATTTGGTGATAATTGATATGTGAGATTGGGAAAATGTCTTAGTCCTAGCTACTGTACAAAATTACAGACTCTAGGGGACTCAAAGAACAAAATTCTATTTCCAGAGTTTCAGAGGCTAGGAAGTTCAAGGCCAAGGTAATTAACAAATTTATCTTCTTATAGGCCCACTTTCTGCTTTGTTCACATTCTTGTTGTCTTGTTGTGTTCCCACAAAGGTGAAGAGGAAGGAAGCACTCTGGGATTTTTTCACAAGGAGATGAATTCCATTTCCAAAGTGGCCTTTCACCCCTAAAAGGTATTTATGAACCCTAATAACCTGCCAGACACCCCAGAAATGCAATCCAAGTATTTCCAGATACCATTGTACTGGGAATTTGCTCTCAAACTATGAATTTGCAGGTAGTACAAATATTTAACTTATAAGCTTTTAAAAAATGAATAAAAAAACTGGATGTGTGTCTAGTATTTATCAATAGCTACTCTTCGCTGGAATCAGCCACACCATTGGGAAACTTCAGATTCTGTAAAGAAGTCTTTTTCTTTTACCAGTCTTTTTCTTTTACCAGTTGATCTCATCCAAGGGGAACATTCCAACATCCCGCCTATCTGGAGGATGTAATTTGTCTGAGGATGTAATTGTTACTTCCAGTGCTCTGAGGAAGGAGGATGAGGGGTCTCCCTATTCAGTATTTGGTATGTAGACTTTACCTAATCCTCTTTCTGTCTTATTCCCATCCTCTACCAAACTTAGTATCATGCGATCTGAAGACTTCTTTATTTTCTAATAATTTTCCCAGTTAGCATCAAGTCCTTAATTCCTTGATACAATAACTTATCCTATAACCTGTGATCATATAGGTTGGAGATAGTGCTAGTCCCTACCTGCCCAGGAGAAAAGAAGGATTCTAATAATCCTTTTGTTCAGCGCTGTCCTATAACCTTCCTTACTGAGGTAACAACAATTTCTGGTTTCTGGGCCTTTCCGGGTTTTAGAATGGGGCTCCATTTCCATTCCTTGATAACTTCCAAAGAAAAGCCAACCTCCTTGCTGCTCTGTTAACTTTGTTATCATTCATCCATCTGTCTTCTGTCTTTCAACATTTTGCTGCTAGCTCTTGTCTGCTGTTGTATCTTCTGTTCCTTTGATCCTTCCAGGTTTTATAAAATGGTGTTCTACTCCTTTTCAATCCCTTCAGAACGAGGGTGGGATAAGTATACATGACTAATCTGCTACATGAAGAGACTTCCTTCTGATTTTTCCATACAAATGGGCTGAGTAATCGTCGTAACAAAATGATGCCCAGCGCCAGCTCCCCATGACTCACTTCTGTAGCTGCAGTGAACATATACTGAGCACGCTGGTAGCTTTCCACCCCCCCACACCTGTGTCATTTTGTTTCTCTAAAGATTTATTCCAAGTCCTATAAGAACTCGCCCAATTCTCATTTGAGAGATCCTGGAATTTCGGGGCATTTCCCATATCTCACTCAATGAAGTACGAGAATCCTAGAAGTGATCCTCGAAGCATATATCCTCAAAGTACGGAGGCTACCGTGACCGTGTTGGTTGGAGAATGACTCGTGGGACTTGAGTCCATGCTTTGCATGGCCTGAGTTCGATCCCTAGGACCACATGGTCCCCAAGTACCTCCTGGGAAAGACCCTCAAGCACTATGCCAGGCATAGGTCCTAAGCACTGCTGGGTAGAACGCTTACAAACAACAAACAAACAAAAAAGATCCTGTTTGTAGTTGCAAGCTGACAAACCCTGGCACTTTATAGAATTACAATTATGAAAATTTCTACCTCTTGTATACTGGGATAAAGTAAAAGAGGAGAACCTGGGTTTATGAAAACTATGTGTAGTTGGCATACATGGTATACCGCTATTATCAAGATTATATATTAATAGTAATTAAAGAGTGAAGTAAAATTGGCACCACTTACAATATGCCTATCACCCTACTACTGTAAATTATGCTTTTTAAAAAAAAATTTGTTTTATTTTCTATTGAATCACCATGTGAAAAGTTACAAAGCCTTCAGGCTTAAGTATCAGTCATACAATGATCAAACACCTATCCCTTCACCAGTGCACATGTTCCACCACCAAGAACCCCAGTATAACTCCCATCTTACCCCCATCCCCCGCCTGTGTGTCTGATAATTTTCACTTTACTTTCTCTTTACTTTGATTACATTCAATATTTCAACAGAAAACTCATTACTATTATTTGGAATTTCCCCCCAACAATCAGACCTGTTGAAAAGGTATCATTTGATAATTTGTTTTCCATTGCTGAGAATGAAGAGCACATGAGGTTTTGGATTTCTGATATTTTAGTAGTTAAGTCCAGAGAAATTTCTGCCAGAAGTCGCATCACTACAAGCTTGTACCTCTGTTTAGTGGGCCTTATAAGATGGTGGTCGCCACGCCACCGGGAAAGGAAAGGCTGAGAGAGAAAAACCTTTCCCTTCCCAGGGTGGCATGGCTTACTTCACAGTCTAGAGGCATTTCTGCAAGAAGCCGATGGATGCCGAAAGTAGGTAGTTGGCTTCCGGGATCATGGGCGTCCAGGAACGGAGGAGCCGTTCGTGTGTGGCCACTCGGGGTCACATCTGGGTGGAGAGTGACGTGTAAATTATGTTTTAAGGCATTTTATGGTCTTCTACAAAGGTATCCCTTAATATAAAAACATTTTCTTTCTCTTTAAAGCTTAAGTTTTTAAACATGTGGTTTACACTGATTTCAATGATTGTACATGCATCAGGAGAGTTTTCCCACACCTTTTCAAAAGTTAGTTGTCACACCACACTGACCAGTAAAGCATCCACGTCCATCTACCTACATACCCAGCCCCCTGAAATGATGGCTTTAGGTGGCACCACATGCAAAACCTTGGCTCTATTTATGTAAGGGAAAAGGGACATTTCCTCCAGAGAGAGCTTAATCATCCCATTGTATGATTAAGCTACTGTATCTAAGTCAAAAACAAGCTACTATATCTAAGTATCTAAACCATTAATGGTCACTGCAAGGTTTGGGAATTCTTGCATTAACAGATCAGGGGAGGGGGGAGGGTACTACAGGCAGCGATAACTGACTGGATATCTTGATGAGTTGGAGTTGCTCTTCCAACTCTTCTTCAAGAGGAAGCTTGCCTCACTTCTCAGAGAGAAAGGACCAATCTCCTGAGCAAGTCCTTGATGGTGGAAGCAGTAGCCAGAGAACTCTGTGGATCCTACGTCAGCTGCTGTTCCCTCTCTGTCCTCTGCACTGTCTTTGGGATGCGGTTGGAGTTCCCTCTTCCTTTCTATTCTGTGAGGTCATGTTTCACCTCTCTCATTCTCCCTCTTTTCTGCTCAAAATTACTCAGGGCGGGTGCCTGACGTATCACTGAGAACTCTGATGGATGGACTGCCTTTATAGTTTCTGTTGTTTTGGACAATCTGAAAGCATCGGTCTACAACTGCTACTTAATTTCCGCCAAACCCTCAGCTGCCTCTCCTTTTTGCTTTCTCAGTCATTCGTTTTGGACTATGAAATGAATGTTTCTCCCTCTCGATCCCCGCCAGCCCTGCTCAGGTGTGCACTAAAGCTGCCCGTGCGGCTGGCTGGCTATATGGGTGACGGGCCCAGGTGGAATCCCAACCACTTCCCCTAACTTCCCATCTCAGGTTCTCCTAAGTGCTCGGGAGCAATGCGGGACTACCCTCACCTCGTCTACCCCGATGGTAAAAAGACAGATCACAGCAAACCGTCCTCATCTCCTCTCCCATTACAGGTGTGCCACCTCCTATCATCGTTTTTCAATACAACTCGAGACACTGGCATCAGTGTAGTTGTTCAAGGTCTGATTTAAAGGGAACGCAGACATCACCTCCATCACACAGGTCAAATTTAAATTGTGGAGAACAGGTGTTTGATTGGCTGCACATGGGTCCCACGCCTGCCTTGCCCACGAGGTGGGCAGGACACTTGCTTTAGTCCCGCATACTTGATCACTGGCCACTTCCGGTGCTGTGCGTGGGAGAAATGTCGGTCCGCAGGGAGAGAGGCGAGGTTCCCGCTGCAGACCGCGTCCAGGGTCATCGGGGAGCTGAACGGAGTGCACCTGGGTGTTGAGTGTTTCCTGAAATGCCACTTTCACTTGCTTTGGGGGCCATATCCGGAAGTGCTCAGGGGTTACTTCCGGCTCTGTGCCCAGTGATCACTCCTGGTGGGGCTCAGGAGGTTAGACTTGGTGATAGAGATTAAACCCGGTCATCTGAGCATGCAAGGCAAGCACCGTCCCTGCTGTACTAACACTCCAGCCCCTCCTTTTCATTTTTCCAACTGTAAACAAATTTAAAACCCCACACATTTTCTCAACCTTTTAGAAGAAAATCTGCCTGTAAGACAGTAGCCTCCAAGTAATTAGAGGCACTTTCTGTTCATCGACTTAAAGAAAGTGTATTTGGGGGCTAGAAGGGGTGCAGAGGCAGCCTTGCTGCGTGATTCCGTTTTTTCTGAAAAGGAATCAGTAAAAAGGGGTCACATAGGTTTAGGATACTCTGCTCTAAAGCATTATCTTACTGACTCTAACTCCTTCAACATGCAAAGTTATGCATTAGACATTGTAAAGACAACCATACAAGTTATGGGGTAGTATGAAATCTCATTTTGGCAAATCATTCTAAAATGCACAAGCAATAGAATATATTGCCCCCAAATCTTTATTGTTACACACCACACTTAATAATAGTGTGGTGGGCAGAGTCAAAGCCCTTCAGTGGATTCCTATTTTTATCCCAAGAATCGATGAATTGAATATATATCACTTTTCATGACAAAGGTACTTTGCAGATATGATTAAATTTAGCATCCCAAGATGAGGAGATAAACCAGGATATCCAGGTGGTCCCCCAAGTGGCCCCTATGGAGTGACAGATAAAGGCAGGAGAGCCATGAGAGAAGGACTTGACTCTGGAAGCAGGAGTCAAGGATGGTGAGAGCCTCAAGGCTGGACACGGCAGTGACCCAGCCTCCTCAGACACCTCCAGAAAGGAACCAGCACTGCAGCATCCTGATTTTAGCTCACTGACACTCATTTGGGATTTTCAGCCTCCAGAAGTGTAAGATAATAAGTGTTCTTTTTTTAATGTTAAAAAAAGCTACTTTTGTTTAGCAATAGTAGGAACCTGGAGCAAGTGTATCATTCTCAGGAAGAAGGTTCTGGAACAGTGAAGTGCAAGGGGACACTTAGGGATATTGATAATTCTAAACAGAGTATTTTTGCAGGAATGTATGTAAGGTAAATACCTATGATCTGTGATGTGTATGTGCATGTGTAGTAAATCAGTTTTATTGAAGGATACTAATACTAAGGATAATAAAGAATGTGAGATATGGGAGACAGACAGACAGACAGACAGAGAGCGCTCCATCTCAGGGAGTGCTATATAGCACCAAATAGCACTCCACCACAGGAAGTATTATAAAATAAGGAAGAGATTATGCATCCAGAGTTGATATGTGAGCAGTCCCCGAGTGCAGTGCCATCTATGTGTATGTAGAAATGGATATAATAATATTATACAGGGGTGGGAGTGATACATAGAGATTAAGGCACTTGCCTTGCATGCAACTGACCTGGGTTCAATGCCCAGCACCCCATGGGGTGTCCCAAGGACTACCAGGAGAGATTCCTGAGTGCTGAGCCAGGAGCATTGCTGAGCATCGCTGGGCATGGCCCCCAAACAAAACAAAAATTAATAATAATATTTTACAAAGAAGTTGTTAATAACTCATTCTCCAAAGCCTTTTCTGAATTGGCTGAAATTACATTTTCACCAGAAATTTGCTCTTTAATACTCACAGATTTGAGGAAGAACATATGTAAGCGGTTTACATATGTTCAGAAACGTGGTAACTGTGGTGATGAATGTGTGTATACGCGTGTGGATGAGCAGAAACACGATTTATTTATCAGCAATATGTTCACGATCAGGATTTGTTTTTCCCTCACGGGAGCTAGGAAGTGCAGGGCTCGTTGGAGTCTTCCCAGGCTTAGAAGTTCAGCCTGTGCTCTCAGGCTCAGCCTTCCGTGGAGACCAGAGCTCATCCCCGAGGTGGCTCCCAGAAGAAAGCTGGCGACGGGACCTCCCAGCATGACATTTGTATTCCAGGCAAGGAAAGGCAAGGGGAGGCTGGGGTGAGAGGGGGAGGCGGAGGGACACAGGCCAGCTGGACCAGCCCCTTTCAAGGAGCGCCCCTTCCATTGGCATCCGTCTCAGCCTGCCCACATGGCTGCTCCATCCACAAGGGAAGCTAGGAAATGTAGATTTTTTTTTTAAGCTGGGCACATTGCCACCCCCAACAAAATCAAGATTCTCTTCGTGAGGAAGAAGGGGAGAGATTGATTTTGGATAAACAACTACCGGCCTGTGTACAAGCTTCAGTGACAACCAAATTAGAAAGCAGGGGCCTTTGTAACTATGTCTTTAAGGATAGACATCACGCCGTAATGAACAGTCCTTCACTGTTCCAGGCAACATAAATAGACACGCCATAAACATTCTCTCGCTGTTCAAAATGAACCCATGAAGAGGAGGGACGACAACCAGTGTTTGAAACCCGAAACGATCCACTATGAATCGGTTTGTAGGCCATCGACCCAGGCGATTTCATTTTTTTTTTTTATTTTAAGATGGTCTCATTAAGATGAACTTCAGGAGAGATATCAGTTACCCCCCCCCTCTTTGAAACGGCATGCATAATTTAGGAGCCTGAGAAAATTTTCCCATTAAATGTTGCCTAGATAGATCCTCAAAGGAGCTGGTGACCCAGAAAAGGTTAATAACCAGGGGTCTGGGTTGGAAGATGACAAACAACTCATCTAACCAAACTCGGCGCTGCACCGGGGGGCTTTGGTGCCATGCCAATATTCTCAGGCCAGTAGGAATGCCAGAGTGAGACACCATAAGCCATTCAGAGAGCTGGGACACAGCTGGGGTCCATGGAGTGGTTGGAGACCAGCATTAAATCACAGAAGGCAGGGGCAGTCTGGATTAGGCGGTGAGCTGGCCCCGGAGCTGGAGCCTCGGGGGCTGTCCTCCGAGTCAGGGACATCCTAGAGAGGGCAGTGTTTCATTCTGAGTCTGAGCGGTAAGAAAAGAACAGCACGGACCATCTGCATTGACACATCTCCAAGCACAGATATTTGGCATTTCGTATTAAAACTGTTTATGGAGCTCCTGATGCTGATCGTGGAATAGTGGCCTCGTGTGCTTTGCCGCTCTCTGGAGACGGGGGGCGGGGCATGGGGGGGGAGCTCTGAGGCGTCAATCTCGAGCATCTGCCCGCACAGATTTAAAAAGACTGAAGGAGACTCCCGGAAAAGCCCAGAATGGGTTGTTTTAGATGGTCCAGGGGGGAATAAGAACGAGGCCTCCCTCTGGGGAGAGAGTCATGGAAAACAGTGAATTTTTTTTAAAGGAATTTTCCACCTGGCTTTATTTTCATATAAAAGAAATAGATGTCATTGGGAGTGGCCGTTTAAAATGTCACTTATTATAGAATCAAAAATATTTTTTAAAATATCGCTAATAACGAGAATGGGGGATGGAAGTAAAATCGCATAAAACAATCCAATCCTTTTCTGTTTGGTCATCTTCCCAGATGACTTTCGCTTTAAATCAGTTGAAACAATGTTTCTCCTCCCTCTGGACTCCCACGGTAGTAGAGGGCCTCGGCAATTGAGAAATAACCTCTATGAAGTACAGTTAACACTTGTTTGGAATCTGAGTAGCCTAGTAACTGAGATGTGGAACCCTCTTGTTGACAGAGAAAGCTCGCTGTGGACAGGAGCTGCATCTGCATCCTTGTCTGTTTAATCTTTTGCTTCCCACAGTATTTGGTACCAGAGAGAGACTCAATGCAAGTTTATTTGGAAGGTAAGAGAAAATGAGTGAGCGTTGCAAAGACCGTCAGGACTAATGATCACAGCGGGCAATTTCATTATTTGGCAAGTCATTAAGGTAAACCACTTAGCATCATATCTCACCCAGAAGGACTGCTCTCTTCCTAAGAGTGATTTTTTTTCATTTGCTGATCTTACAGGTCAGCATTTATGCAAAAGACTGCTCACTTCTACTCAGAAATAAATCAGTCATGTGTTCAGCGATTCTGTGGTTTAGGGATTCCAGCCTAACTCCTTCTCAGAAGACTACATGTGAAACGGCTTAGGGACAAGGTTCCAGGTTGTTCTTAGCTTAGAAGGTGTTCATAGAAATGGAATTCCTATCACCTTTAACTACTTTGTATAGAGATGTAGGCTTTTTTCATGACCTCCACTGGCACTCAGTCACACTATTCAAAATAACCTTCATAGCCCGTTTGCTTATAAAATATGCAAGAATTTCTAATGGATTTTGTGAGCATGGACCTTGTAGAATCTTGGTTCATGTCCTGACTTGAGGTCTTACTTGACTTGATTTGTCAGGTATCTCTCTGATTCAGCCACAGAACAGATCCCTCTTTTTAACATAAATTTATTTTTAAAATAACCTCTCCATGTGGAACAGGTACATAGGTTTCTTTTAGTTTCTCAGTGATTTACCCAACTATAACCACCTATCTGATCAAAATATTACATTTTCATTTGTGTTTGAGAGAAAGTCAGTGATAATTTGATTGTAATGGGGGGCAATTTCTGTCCTACTAAATCGTGAAACTATGAAAAATTACTAAATCATAAAAAGTAAGTGAAAGGCAGGACTCACTAAAGAAATATATGCTCTTGGCTAATTTCCACACAGAGATACTTAGCAAAGATGCCTATTATTTTTGACTTGCTATAGAAAGGAAGGAAGTAGAGCTGCATTTGGATGAAAATAACCCAATTGCCTACTAGCTATAGGCTTTGATTTTGGAATTATTTTTCAGAAACAAGAAATGTGTGGAGCAGAGCCATCCATAACCCTAAATTAAGACTCCCACTGGAACCTTCAGAACATACAAAAAAAATCCTTCAGCTAATGTATGAAGCCACTGAGATGGAGATTAAAAAAATCCAAACCAAGATAGGCAGGAAGGTTAACAAGGAGAGACTGACACACCATAGCAAGTACACAAACCTAATTACAGTCTTTTCTAGAATATATACATCTCTGGCAATGGTATGTCCCTTGGACACATCTCATCATCATCATCAACATCATCCCGTTGATCGTCTAATTTCTTGAGCAGTCTCAGTAACATCTCCATTCGTCCTAGCCCTGAGATTTTAGAAGCCTCTCTTTACTCATCCTTCCCAATGATGCCGCATTAGAGGCTCTTTCAGGGTCAGGGGAATGAAACCTAGTGGACACATCTAAAAGTCATGTAACAAAACAAAAATTTCAGCAAAATTGCAGGAGCTTGTTATGCTACTTTAAGTTTGAGGGCTAGGAGAGCTCACTGGAAGGCAACCTGGCCTGGCTGAGGAATGCCCAGAGAGCTAGTGAAACCCTCTTGCTGGGGTGTCATGGAGATGGTTTGGGGAAGAGGATAGCACGTGAGTCTGTGGCTGAGTGTGAGTGAGCATAGTCCTACCTGATGCCAGAGCTGTGCCACACACTGGAAAGAGGACGCAGGAGCTGTGACCTCTCTCCTCTGCCCTCTGACCTCAGCACTCCTAGTCCTTAGGTTTTGGGGCTCAGGCTGAGATTGACACCATTTCTGCTCTCTTCACTTCCAGTTTGGGACCTCTGGATTTGGACTGGAGATATACCAGGCACTTTGCTGGAACTTACAGAGGACAGAACCTAAAACCTCTCAGCTTCCATAGTTGCACGAAAGGTCGGTCTCCCGTATACATGTCTCCTTACTCTCTGTCTCTCTCTCACCTACCTGTCATCTGTCTCTTGATCATCTGTCATCTATTAGCCATCTAATATCAACAATCTATAAACCACCTATCATCTAGCTATCAATCCTTTGTCTATCTTGAGGTTTTCTCAGAAGTTTCAATGTGTAATTTATTTCCTTCCAGATTTTTTCTCAATACACTTTTTGTTTGCTTTTGGACCACAGTTGGTGGTGTTCAGAGGTTTCTTATCAGGGATCACTCCTTGCAGTGCTCAGGGGCTCATGTGTGGTGTCAGAGATTTGACTAAGTATCAGCAGGATGTAAGGTAAACACTTTAACCCCTGTGCAATCATTCCAATCCCTCAATATCCTTGTAATAATGAAATGGGCATCTTATTTTATACACTTTTGAATTATCTTTTCATTTAATATATCATAAACCTTCTCCTAAGTTATTAAATAATATCCATAACTATTGTTTTAACATTCACACTTAGGAACATGTGTGAATATCATTTTTGCTACATGTTGCATCCATTGGTCACATATCTGATTATCTGTGGCAGTTTTTTTCTAGGTTTTCAATTGCTTCATTTAAAGCTCTAGATACACAGTACTGCACTGCTGTCTCAGAAAGCAAAGACATTGTTTACTTCCACCAATAAGGTTGGTTTCTTGTCAGCCAGTAAGGCCTATGATTCAAAACACTGAGTATTAAAGGTAAACACATTAGTCAACTGGATCGAATAATTTTTCTTTTCTCTTGTATCTCTTAATTGACAAGTGACATCAAGCTCAAAAAGTAAGCGTGTCTTTATTATAAATGATCTAGTCCTGTCCCAGGGGTCTTATTCCTGATAGCCTTAATAGTGATCAGAGAATTTTTTTCTGCTTGTTCTCAGACCTCCAGAGAGAGGAGGGGTGTAAAAAGGTAAGAGTAAGGAAACAGACTGATCCCTGAGTCCATCCAGCAACCAGATGTGGCTTTGATGAAGCTTTGCTCCTACATCTCCCTTCAGGGGTCTGGAGAGACAGCACAGTGGCTAGAGTGATGACTGTCCACCCAACTGACCCCAGTTTAATACCCAGCACCATGCTCTCCCCTGAGCTTCTCCAGGAGTAATGATCCCTGAGTGCAAGCTTCTGATAATAAACTAAGATATTCTATTTGTGGTGGGTATGCTTGTTTGTATGTATGTAGATCCTTTCCATATGTCTGAGAACAAAAATGTACTTAAGATGCTTCTCATAATTAGAAAAAAATGCAAGCCACTCTGATCTTGTCTAGTCCCTTCCTTTAATTTTTGTCCTTTCAAGCCCTCATACTATATTTTTTTAAATGAGTCTCATATATGGCGTTTTTTATGTTGATTTGCATAAACAACCTCAGTTTGTCAGCAAAGTTGTACTTACACACCCGTAGGTAAGTATAGCGCTGTCTGGGCACCAAGAGTACATAATAGAGAACAGACACCAGCTTATGATCTAGCAGAGACGGGGCATAAACATGCAATTATCTAAGTGTGCACGTAAATACAGTTCTGTAATTAAAGAGTAAATATGGGAGGAGAGGGGTCTTCCTGGTGGGTTACTGGTATTTACTTTTTTCTTTCTCTGTGCTGTCCTGGCATTTTCTCCACATACCTGGGGACTTGAATTATATAACAGGGGAACTGTCATTTAGCTGACACATCATATTTAGTCAATAGTTATTAATATAAATACTGAAAACTGGCCAGACAGCTCTTTGCCAAATGGACCAAGTCTTCCACTTTGCAGAAAGAAAACAGTAGCAACTAGGAAGAAATGAAGAGCAGACGATGAACCAACCCCTCTGAGCTGAGCTCAGCTGGCATTCAGGGTTGACTATGGGGGTGATGTGTTTCGGAGGAGAAACACAGATGCAGCCAAAGCTCTATGTTCAACCAAAGGAATGGACTGTGTCATCTGATCACCTAGTCTGTTCTCGGGGACCAGCTCACATTCCTGATCATTCCTACCTCCCTGTAACTTTGAGGGATACTTACCTCCAGAAATCACTCTGATCTGCACTAGACCACATTTATAAGTACTTTGCATGCTATGAACTCACTTTATTCCCATCATCACACTACAGGGTAAGTACTATTAGAAGCACCCCCACACACACACCTTTGCCTGACACAGAAACTGAAGCACCAAGAAGTTAAATCACTCTCTCAGGCAAGGGTGTTCATCTCCAGAAGCCCAGCATTTCTTGGTCTAAAATCTAGACTTATCAAAGGTGTACCATCTCCTTAGCTGGAGGGTGAACTAGTGCATTTGAAGAGCTGAAGGGATATGGAGGGAATGAGGGAAAAAATATCAGGGCTAAAATAGAACAGAAAGGCAATGGGAAATCGACCCTTGCCCTGCTCAGCTTCTGAGGTGACCTGATCTCGGGATCTGGACTAGGGTGGGTGGTAGGGGGATCTTGGCTCCTGAGCAACAGCCTCGTACCCCATCTCATTATCACAATTAGAATCTTGATAGTGGAGGAAGAATTGCTCACATCTCTAGCTTCGAGAGCCAAATAAAATATTAACCCACAAGACTCAATTCTGGGTCCCCACAGAAAGTTTTTGGAAGATTGCCTTGTGTTCAGTGGAGAAAGAAAAGCCTTTCTCCACTTAGGGATAACAGCCAAGGAGGAGACCATAGGAGATGGAAGTAAATAGAATTTGATGAAAATTTTCATTTCTCAGATGGGTCCATTGGTCACTAATGTTTAACAGGTGGTTCAGATAGTACATCCAGGAGCCTTTGTTCCCTTGACCTTGGACCTTAACTTTGACTTAGATCTTCAGTGACCCAGATGGACATTTGACAGCTATAATAGTAAACCTGATGGTGAGCACTTGGTAGCTACAGGAAAATGTCCCCCTGAAGAATATGGTGGACTATAGTGATAGCACAGCTGGTAGGGCATTTGCCTTGCACATGTCCAACCCGGGCTCGATTCCTCCATCCCTCTTGGATGGCAAGCTACCAAGAGTATCCCGCCCGCAGGGCAGAGCCTGGTAAGCTCCACATGGCATATTCAATATGCCAAAAACAGTAACAACAAGTCTCACAATGGAGACGTTACTGGTACCCGCTCTAGCAAATCGATGAACAACGGGATGACAGTGCTACAGTAAAGAATATGGTGTCAGGATTGAAGGAAAGTAAGATGATTTTCCTAGAGCTGAATAACACGATTGATCTAAACTGAACAGAGCAGACCTGTACAGCATTGCTATACTGAACCTAGGGATCGGATAGACGCTGTAACACAGCCAAAGGAAAAATAGTCAAGTTGATGTACCATACCATGGTACATACCATGGGAAAAGGAAAAAGAGATCCCTCCATTCTAACCTTGAGTATGCTAACAAACATTCTCATATTTATTGACAAATTCCACTTCATGCTGCCTTCAAGAAGTTCCAGGTCAAACTCACAGTCCATCTAAATACAACAAGGGACCCACATCCAAAAGAACAAAAGCAACCGCTGTTGGTGAGGATGTGAGGATAAAGGGACTCTCCTACACTGCTGGTGGGAATGCCAACTGGTTCAGCCCTTTTGGAAAACAATACGGTCGCTTCTCAAAAAACGAGAAATTAAGCTCCCACTTGACCTGGCAATACCACTTCTGGAAATATATCCTGGAGAAGCAAAAAAGTATAGTCAAAATGACATCTGCACTTATATGTTCATTGTGGCACTGCTTACAATAGTCAGAATCTGGAAAAAACCCGAGTGCCCAAGAACAGACGACTGGTTAAAGAAAATTTGGTACATCTATACAATGGAATACTATGCAGCTGTTAGAAAAGATGAAGTCTTGAACTTTGCATATAAGTGGATCAACATGGAAAGTATCATGCTAAGTGAAATGAGCCAGAAACAGAGAGACAGACATAGAAAGATTGCACTCATCTGTGGAATATAAAATAACAGAATGGGAGACTAACACCCAAGAATAGTAGAAATAAGTACCAGGAGGTTGGCTCCATGGCTTGGAAGCCGGCCTCACATGCTGGGGGGAAAAGCAACTCAGAAAGAGAAGGGAATACCAAGTCAAGTGTGGTTGAAAACCCTCTCGCGCAGGATCTCCAATTGCATATTACTTGGTGTTCCCCTCTCTATCTGGGATGACTTTCCCCCAGCGTGTGAGGCCAGCTTCCAAGCTATGGGCCAACCTCCTGGTATTATATACTACCATTCTTGGGTATTAGTCTCGTACTCTGTTGTTCTATATTCCACAGATAAGTGCAATCTTTCTATGTCTGTCCCTCTCTTTCTGGCTCATTTCACTTAGCATGATACTTTCCATGTTGATCCACTTATATGCAAAGTTCATGACTTCATCCTTTCTAACAGCTGCATAGTATTCCATTGTATAGATGTACCAAAGTTTCTTTAACCAGTCGTCTGTTCTTGGGCACTCGGGTTTTTTCCAGATTCTGACTATTGTAAGCAGTGCCACAATGAACATATAAGTGCAGATGTCATTTTGACTATACTCTTTTGTTTCTCCAGGATATATTCCCAGAAGTGGTATTGCTGGATCAAATGGAAGCTCAATTTCTAATTTTTTGGGAAGCGTCCATATTGTTTTCCAAAGGGGCTGGATCATTTGGCATTCCCACCAGCAGTGTAGCAGGGTCCCCTTCTCCCCACACCCTCTCCAACAGTGGTTGCTTTTGTTCTTTTGGATGTGTGCCATTCTCTGTGGTGTGAGGTGGTATCTCATGGTTGTTTTGATTTGCATCTCCCTGATGATTAGTGATGCAGAGCATTTTTTCATGTGCCTTTTGGCCATTCATATCTCTTCCTTGGAAAAGTTTCTGTTCATTTCTTCGGCCCATTTTCTGATGGGGTTGGGTTCAATAAGTGCTTTATATACCCTTGATATCAACCCTTTAACAGATGGGTATTGGGTGAATATTCTTTCCCATTCTGTAGATTGCCTTTGAATTCTGGTCACTGTGTCTTTTGTGGTGCAGAAGCTTTTTAGTTTAATATAGTTCCATTTGTTTATCTCTGTTTCTACTTGATTGCTTAGTTCCATGTCATCTTTGAAGATACCTTTAGCTTCAATATCGTGAAGGGTTTTTGCCGACCTGTCTTCGAGGTACCTTATGGATTGTGGTCTGATGTTGAGGTCTTTAATCCATTTTGATCTGATTTTTAATTACAACAAGGGAAAGATCAAGTTGGTCAAGGGTATCTAGCATTCCAGGTCATGGACAATCCTGGATCCTCAAGGGTTCTGAATGGTATTATCCTTTCTACATTTCCATCGCAGCCTCAGAGATAAGGGAACTATCCCCACCCAACTTGCAGGCTACTATGGAGAATAGTTGAGTTCTTGCTAGGGACCCCTTTTTTAAATTTTTTTTATTTCATTTTCATAAAGTTGTTCAAAAATAATTGATTACATTCAATATTTCAACACCAATCCCACCACCATTACACCTTCCCACCACCATTATTTTGAATTTTCCCACCACCACTCAAGCCTGACCACAGGCAGATGCTAGATAATTTATTTTGTATTGCTTGTTATGTGTAGTATATGAGATGTCTGTAAGGGTCCACAGTGATTCAACAGAAATGTGAAAAAAAAAGTATGAGATGTCTGACTGCACACTCCTGGAATTCTAAAATTTTAAATAATTGGGGTCCAGAGACATCTCTGCAGCGAGTTGCTCAATTCCAAGATTTATTTGTGAGTCACTGCATCATGACAGTTAATTTGCTTCCATGGTACCTGAAGGCAGTTGTTGGGCATGACAACCAGAACCCTGGAGGGGTGGGAAGGTGGGAATGGTCTGCCCAGTCCCAATCGCCTGAGGGCAAGGGACCCTTTTGTTCCTATCTCCCCCCCTCAAAAGATAGTCAATGGAACTCAGTACCTCACTGGTACTGGGCCTCATGGAGCAGGAGGTGGGGTCATGGATCCAAAGCACTCCCCATGCCATGTGCTTTTGCCTTCCTGGCAGTCAGTCTAACGCTGGGATACTTGGGACTCTGTCTCCACTGCATCTCCTTTGGTCTGCTCTCTGCTCTGGCTTCTCATGGTTCATCTGTGTGAAGAAGTCAGTTATGGGTACTTATCAAAGATTGACACATTAGCTGCAGACTGAAGTGGAGATCTGGAGCTCATAAAATGGTGGCTTCCCTGGGTCTGTTCCCCTATTTTTACTGAGAACGCAACTTGGGTGAGGGGAGATGATAAGCAAATAGCTTGTTCATGCAAACCTGGTAACAATAACTCCTTGTAACCATCTCCCATCCCTTTTACTACTTCCACACTCACCCACTCAATGCCAACTTGGTCATCAAATTCCCACGGGATCATCATTCCCCTTTCAGGTGCTGGTGCCAGATGTCACATGTATCCCTATCCTAAATCCACAGGCATTTGGAATTGTTCACACCTCTCTCTGAGCAGGGGCAGCAGGACTGATGTCTGAGGATAGTCCTCAGTTTGATGACCAAAGTGGGCATCTGGGTCTGCAGGTCTGAGGCCTGGGCTAGAGTCTTCCTGTTCAGGGTATATTTTGCACGGACACCACTTCCTGTTCATAATTTAGAACCACAAATAGCTGTTGTGTCCTTATCAGTGGGACTTCTACAAAGACCACCCTCAAGGTCTTCAGAGGATTAAAGAGAGTGCTCACAGAGCACCCAGAGGCACTCAGTAGACAGACATGGGAGTTGTGACTGTTGCTTTTATTTGTATTTTAACGACAATCAGACATATTTCAAATTATTCTCAGAAGGAGTTATAAATAATCACAGCCCATGAAAATTAGGAAGAATTCTTTATGACGATAAAAGAACTTCTTTCCCAGTGCATGTAAATGTGTGATGTCGCAGTTTGTTCACGCTGCAGCTAAGGCAATTTGCTACCCTACTGTAATTCCTACCATCACTAGTTTCTGGCTCCACATGGCTATGTCTAGCCAACTTTTCTCCTGTTTTGTTTTTGGGTTGGGGGTTCAACCTGACACTGCTCAGGGCTTACTTCTGGATCTGCACTCAGAAGTCACTCCTGGAGAGTTAGAGGACCGTATGTGGTGCCAGGGATCAAACCCGAGCTGGCCATGTACAAGGTAAGTACCCTTCTTGTGTACTATCTCTCTAGCCCTTCAGCCCAATTTTCTAGACGACCATTCAGATTCCAATTTATATGAGTGATTGTTCCATAATTAGTTTTACTGCAAAGCCCAGTTCTTGGACTTAGTTCCCTATAGATGAACCCACTTGTGCTCCCTATGCGTACAAGATCAAGAAAACTCCAGCTACTGGCTCGTAGGTCAGAGTCAGTCAAAACTTAGAGGGAGATTAGACAGAAGAGTCTTCAACCCACAGGAAGGTTGGAGCACAACTCACAGGAAGAAGTTCACAACACAGGCACTTGCCCCCCTGGGCAAACACAAATATACACCCATAGGACTGAAACAATAGCCTCGTAAAAGAACTTTTACTGTCTGCAGTCATTCTAGATTCTAGTTCTGTTCTCTTTGTAAAAATACCAATAGAGACTTAATAGGTTTATCCCAAAGCTCATTAAAGGCTCATGATGGGCTATTTAATGAATTTATTTATTGGTGGGGGGAGGCTACACCCAGCAGTGTGACTGCTTCTAGCTCTGGCCTTGGGGTTGCATTCTCAAAGAGCTTGAGGGACCACTGGGAGGTGGAGACCAGGTGAAAGTGGGAATCAAAGTGGAGTCAGTTGTGAGCAAGGGTCACTCATCTCCTGGACTGCCTCTCTAGCCCCCACCATGGGCTATTTTAAGGAGCCCGTGTGAGTCCATCCAGCCTGGTGGACGGTACCAATCAAGTTGCTCACCATATTTCTTCTCACAAGTGCTGAGAGAACCTTATGTTTTCTGTGGGGCTTTGCTATTATTTTGTGGCTGTTTTGCATATTTCCGTTAACAGGCAATATGGCAGCAGTTAGAATGTTGTTTAATAGTAACAAATTCTAAAAATTGGCTCTTAAAGAGCTTTTGATACTCAAAACAAACATTTATGGAACGCTAGGTAGAGTGGAACTAGTTTTTAAATTTATTATGGTTTTAAGTGATGTGCTTTCTAATGGCACGGGCATTTATAGTGTTGGTATGCACAGTTCCCTTACCTCTCCACCACCAAAGTGCCCAAAGCATTCCCTCCATGTCCCCCGGTCACACCCCATGAAGTGGGTTCAGTCTTGTTGCTGCTGTGCTTTATCTGTTTCACAGACCATTATGGAAGGGTTGGCTCAGCCCACAGACATGGCACTTGGACCACAGAAGAGGGTCAATCACCCTGCCCAGGCAGCACATCTCCCCAGGAACCCCTGATCTCCTGAGAGAGAGAGCTCACATTTTGGGGGTCAGAACTAGGCACGAAGCTAAGGATACTCAGCTCCTAAGTCTGCAACCTGGGACTCACCAGGTTGAGTCTCTCTGAGCTTCTGTTCTCTCTCCTGCAATACTCCCATGGGAAAAATACCAGATCTCTGGGGTCTCTGGGAGGACTGATGAAAATGCATTATTCACATCCATGAAAGTCATGGCAAGCATCACTTTCCACGACTGATAATGTTCCCTTCCTTCCCCTAAATTCCTTTCATTACTTCCTCTTTTTTGGAGGAGGAGAGGTGGACCACACCCAGTGATGCACAGGCTTACTCCTGGCTCTGTGCTTGGGGATCAATCCTGGAAGTGCTCAGCAGACAGATATGTAGTGCCAAGGATGAAACCTGGGTAATCTGGTGGTCAAGGCAAGCACTTTCCTCTTTGTACTATGTCTACAGCCCAAAGCAGGAATTTTGGGAAGTGTAGGGAAAACACACCTGGAAGTACTTGGGGCTTTCTCCTGATTCTGTGCTTAGGGATCACTCCTGACATGGCTTAAGGACCATTTGAGGGGCCAGAGATCAAATCTGGTTGGTCACACACAAGGTAAGCACCATTTCATTGTTTCTTAAGTTTCAAATGAGAATTAAAAATCTAAGTGTTGTGGGAAATCAAAATTTTTAACTTTTCTCCCTTTGCTCTTAGGACAACACTAGATTCATCATAATCCTGATTCATGACCCACTTTCACTAGTATAGCTTCATAAACCACATGCTTTGGCTTTTTTGGTCAACTAATTATTTTCAACAATATCTAGATGTTGCTAAGTTCAACTACTTAGTCTTAGGGTCATAAAATGAAATCTATGATTGGGAGTCCACCATCTCTATCCAGAGCTAACATCTTCACAACACTTATTTATCACAAAGTTCTTTGATTCCTAAACTTTTCCCTCTCTACCCTTTTACCTAATTCCCCCACCTCCCTGTAGGCAAAGCAATCTTCATTTTGTCCTTTAAATTCTTCAAGAGTCAAGAAAACCTTCTGTCTTTTATTGGAAATGTGGTTCAGGGTCATGTTGACTAAACTTGGGATATACCTAGATCACTCATTGCTGATCCAGACAGACACAAATGGTAGGAGTAGCTGAACGCATTGCAGGAAATGGGGTCTTAAATGCTCACTTGGGATTTTGATCATTTCTGTTGTGGTAGGGCAGAAGAATGGTCTTTCTTTCTTTTGTTCTTCCTTGAATTGTGTTCTTTCTATGGCATCCTCAGGAAAAGTGTGGGTGTGTTGGGGGAGGGCGGGTGAGATGGGAGGAGGATCAAGTACATGGCAACTTGGTGCCCAGTCCTTTGAAACTGGGTATGAGCTATTCTATTCAGTAGAATAGCTTCTGATGCTTGCAGCTAAAACGCTCTGAACTGAAACACAACTGAGGCGAATCTCCTCTTCTGGACTCTTCCTCCACTCCTCCATGCTATTGTACCATGTATGTGGTATTTTTGAAAATTATTTTATTTCTTTTACCCCTCAGAGCTAAAATAGGTCCTTTGGGCTTGTGAAGGGAAGGGGCCGTGTATCATTCATCCTAAATCCTTAGCACTCAGCCTCGATCAAGTCTCTGATCATTGGTAGAAGGAAGACTTGCATATCACCCTTATGTTCCCAACTTGTGGATCTGTAATTTCCACAGAGTATGCGAGGAAAGCCAAGAGCTGCCGTGCAAAGGTCTTGGGACACTTGTTTAACACATAGACACAGAAATTTGTGGTAATTTAATCAAATTCTAGTGTGAGTCACAGGTGGCACACCCTAGTATCTACAGAGATAGGAAGGGCATGGCGTCTTAATGCCACCTCTCTCAGTCCACTTCTGTCTTCCCAGGGTTGAAGATGGTCAAACTGTATCTGCCTGTGGACAATTGACTCTTAGTGGCATTTCCCCTCCCCCCAAGTGTCCTAGTTAGGTTTCCTTGCTGTCTACACACTCCCATGGCTGCATCACCTTTTCTGATTCAGTTCTATGTTCTCCCGATGAATGCAAGATCAGATAAAAGTAGCTCCATCAAGTGTGCCGACAAATGCATTTCAGTGCTGTTTGTAAATTAGGGAGCTATTGCAGCTACCACCCTCCACTCTCTCAAGATGCTAATCAAAAAAATTTTTTTTGAAGACTATGAAATTGTTTCCTAGCTTTTCTTTTCTAAGCTCAAATCACTTTACTTTCCCCTGTCACAAGAATAAGAACCACCCACCTCCATTCTACCCATAGCCCACAGATCATCGGGAATAATAAAGCCTGCCTAGGAAATTGATCCTGCAGAAAAGTGTCAGGAGTATTAGGTAACGCTTTGGTTTATACCATTACTATTACAGTGTTTTTGGGGAAATGCTTGAGAATTCTTTAACATATTTTGGTAATGAGATGAATAAACACATTGTGGGGGAAAATAGGAGGTCTCTGGGGAAGGAGACAGAGAGGAGAGAGGAGAGGAGAGAGAGAGAGAGAGGAGAGAGAGAGAGAGAGAATTGGTGACAGGCCAGGGTCTAGGGGGAAAGACAATCCCTTTGTGGTTTGCCATGTTGCATACACGGAAGCACTCCAGACAAAGATGTCTATTATGGAACTTCATTTTATTTATTTTTTGTTTTTACTTATACTTTCTTTTAATTGAGTCACCATGAGATATATAGTTACAAAGCTGTTCGTGATCAGGTTTCAGTCATACATTGATCCAGCATCCATCCCTCCACCAGTGTCCATTTCCCACCACCAGTGACGCCAGTTCCTTCTCTGTAGCATTATGACAAGGACTTTCCTTCTCTCTCTCTCTCTCTCTCTCTGTCTTTCTCTCTTTCTTTCTTTCTCTCTCTCTCCCCACATCTTTATGTGTATTCTAAATGAATGCATTACCCACCTAATTTAAATGTTCATTTTCAAACATCCAAAAGACTGAAAAGGAAATTTATGGATACATAAAAGCCTTTCCATGCCAGCCACATTTTAGTTTCCATTGCTTTCTTTATTTCTTTTATTTAGAGGAAATTATGTCTGGAAGATTGTGAAAAGTTAAACCACATGATCCATGGAAATGGATTCCCCCAGGGCCTGGTAGGAGCCACTTTGTTCATTCATTTATTTATTTAGGCTTGAGGGTCACTACTGGTGGAGGTGGGGATCGAACCAGATGGTCCTGCGTGCACAGCCTGTGACCCCGCCCTGTCAACACCCCCTCCAGCCTCCGCAACCCTTAGCATCCCTTCCGATTCCTCGTGTCCCTTTCCGGCTCATCTCCCAGAACCATCTTTACTTCCCTTTACTGTCTTGCTCTCCACATCCCTTCTGCCCTCCCTCCCCCCAGTGCCACCCTCACCCCCTACCCCATTCCCACTGTACAAGACGCTGCCACTGTATGCGAAGAATGTACTCCTGGAGACCTCCTATAATTCAAAGCTTACATAAGTCAAGGCTGCTTTTCCCACAGGGCTGCATATAAAGTAAGTGCAGGAGGGCCCTGCCATCTTGTTGTGCATAAATCTGCAAACTCTCTCATGTATATTTGCTGTCAGACTGCTTTTGATTTCCCCTAATATTTCTCTAATATTTTGAAGGGCTCTCTCCCAGATGAACAGCACAGGGCAGCGTGGTGGTGGTTTGGCTTTCTCAATAGAGATTTATCCCATCTAGATTCTGTTCCAAAGTCCCTGACGTTCTTGAGTGTTTGATGACTCTGCTGATGAAATAGCAGAAACAAAGGAGGGGTCATCAGGATGCAAACCACCGCAGCTCTATTTAGGGGCTATTGGATGGCTGAGTCATGGGATTACAGGGACGATTGGAAATGATAATGGCAGAAAGTGTCGAAATAACAGAGAGAGCACCGAGCATCTCACAGGTGTTCCCATGCAGGTAAGAGGACGGAGCTTGACCAGGTGCTTATGAAGACTGGTGGTGTCTGAAGGCAGTGTGGCCCTGGCACCCCAGGTCACACCCACGAACCCCAACACCCAAGCAACCAACTCTGTAGTGTATGATTCTTGAAGGCTTTTCAGTTGCAGGGGAGGAGTATCTGCATTTTCATTTTCATTTTCAATATTCATTTCAACTTTGAATATAAAGGAAGAGAGCCAAGGGACTGGAGTGATGGTGTAGGAAATAAAGTTCTGGCCTTGCATATGGTCAACCCCAGTTCAATCTCTGACATAGATGGTCTCCCAAGTAAACCAACTGGAGTGATTCCTGAGCACAGAGACTGAATTGGCTCCTAAGCATTGTTGGGTGTGGCTCCAATCCACTCTCCTTTCATCCCCAAATAAAAACAGTCAATTTTTACAGACAACTGTGCTTCAATTTGACATTACCTCACTAAAATACCTTACATGGGGCTGGAGAGATAAGACAGTGGGTGAGACTTTGCAAGCATCGGACCCGGGTTCAACCCCCAGCACCCCGTCTGATCACCAGAGCCTGGGGTGGGTGGTCAAGGAATAAGGAGTGATCCTGGAGTGATCCCTGAGGATGGCCTGAGCACAGATGGGTGTGGCCCCAAGACAACAAACAAAAATGCCTCGTATATGTAGTCACTATCTTGTTTCCTAGCTTAACTTTCAAGATTCTTCCCCAACTTTGCTTACACCTTACTTACAGCTTTATATTCTTGCTTCTCCCATCCTCTGTCCTACTCACTCTATCGTCACTCACTGTGCTGAAAGTGTTAAATAGTTTTGTTTAGAAATGAAGATAACACACACACGCAAAAAATGAAACAAAGTCATGTGCAAATTCATTCCATGGAAGTAATCGTACATATTATTTGGAGGTATTTCCTTGTAGTCTTGTGCTTCCTACATGTACACAGAAATAAGACTACAGCCGTGTACCCAAATGTGTCAATTTTTTAACCAAAAGGCAACGATTTGGTACTACTATTCTGCAGCCTTCTTTTTTCATTTTAGAGTGCCATTAACTGTTCTTCATTATTTTATTAGAAACCCGATAGTTTTTCTCTCTATGAGTGTTCCATAATAGTGTGAAATAATCCTGCAATTTAAAGTACTTAGAATGCTGACACATTCTGGACTATTATTATGATTACTAATACTGAAATAAAGTTTATGTTGCTAAATCTTTATAATCTCCAAGGCTGTTTCTTTAAAACACATTCCTGGAAATTGAATTTTTGGGCCAAAGGGGATGAAAATGTTTGAGACTTTAGGTTGGCATTGCCAAATTACCGTAGGAAGTTGAAAAAATGAAAGTCCCCACAGTGGTATCTGGGAGTCCCTGTCTAGTCAGAAATAGGAGCCTTCTAGCTCACCTCTTACTAAATTCAGATGGTACTGAAAGAACCACCCCATGGATACCCATATTAATTTTTTATATTTAAAACATATTCTCCTCTCAGGTGAGCAGGACAGAGAACCCTCATCGGAATCTTCACGTTGTCCTGCTTAAACAATATGCTCTGAGGAGTCAGAGTGCGGATGTGTAAATCTCTCTGGCCTAAGACCACATAGAAACAGGTTCTACAATGTCAAAAAACATTTATTAAGTGGTTTGATAGATGTATTTTACTTGCAGGCCTGATGTGTGTTATTTGTCTATTTTGGTCTCCTGTTAATGGACTCACTCTTATTAATGAATGGCATAGTTGAGTTCTTGGGTAAATGTCTGTATGTTTTGTTTTGTCTTGATCATTTACTTTTTAATTGATGGATATATGTGTCTGGATTTTTGATGGGTGCATTTTGTAAAAATATTGAAGATCTATGAATTAATCTCGGTACCTCGGGGACTGAATATATCAGCACTTTCTGGGGACTTTTCCTATTCTGGTGAAGTGTTCTGGTGGCGGAAGACACTCAATTATTTCTCATGTCATCCAGTACTAAGTGACAGTAGCAAGGTCACTGTCAAAAACACACACCAGGGGACCTACGCTCATGTGGAGGATAAGGTCTCTTCTTACAAGCCAATGTCTATGTCTTCTATTTAAGGTTGTTAGCATTTTGCAATGAAAATCATTCAGAGCTCTTTTCCTTTCAGTCAGATAGCTCCTCTGTGTTTTTCTCTGAAACTTCCAAGCAAAGAACTGGAAATAGTTACTTAACCACAAATCTTCCCTCTCTTTTTCACCTCCCTCTCCTGGTATAGATTCTAGCAACCTATGAAGAGCTGGTTAACCTACTAAGTAATAGATTCATCTGCCCATCAAAACCACTAACTTAAAAAATAGTTAACAAGTGTCACAAAATTCTAGGAAAAAGGGAGGTGACAAATAGTTGCAACGATGAGCGCATTCCTTAAGTATAGAAGCGCCTCTCTTTGGACACTCCTAAATCCTTCCTTCTAGTTTGAAAAAAAAAAAAGAAAAGAAAAAGAAAAAAAAAACCCTTATGTGGTACTATTCTCTGAAGTGGGACTTTTTCTCAGGGTGCTGTCTGAGTTACAGAGTTTCGCTAGGAGACATTTCTTGTTTTCTCTTAGTAAATAGAAGAGTGGAAGGGAATGGGGCGGGACTCCTTCATGGCCAGGCAAGGATTCCAAAAGCAAAAGCATGGAAGTGGATAATTAACCCTTTCTCTCAGGGGCATGCAAATGGAGCACTTTCTAGGGCATTCCCTAGGAAGGATTCATCTAACATGATGAACAGGAGTCTTCCAATCTGTTGCAGTGTCTAGCCAATGGACCTTTGGCCTATAAAATACTTTCTCTTCCTTTACAGGGGCTTTTTGAAAGTCATGCCCAGTATCTGCAGGGAGTGATGGTGGAAAGGAAATTTGACTATTGCATGGAGAAAACAGTGATGTGATTGGGGTTTTGCCATAGAAACCCCACACTCACCATGGTGTCAGTTATGACCCTACCTGATCTGTCTGCCAACATGCCCACAAAGACTCCATGTGGTCCAAACCCCCTGTGGGTCCAAGGTTCCTGAAGTCAATTGTCAAGAGACTGAAGATTTTTATACGGCCGTCCACTTTTAACACCCACATACATCTGTAAGTACAGGAAGGTACTGGAGTTCTCTGCGTTGGCTTCTCACTAGACAACTTTTTTCTCACTCCGCTGTGGCAGAATGGTCTCTGACTATCTTCCCTGGGTGCTCTTTCTGGACTTTTCCGTTCTCTTTTGGTATTCCTTGAGGGTTTTGAGCAACTTTAGAACTTGTTCTTTTATTTTAGAAAGCAAACATTGAATTTTAAAAGCACCAGGTTAAAAGCTAATGTGTTGAAGGGAAATGAGGCTTAAGTGAGGTAGCGGACAAAGGTAGTTTCTGAAAATCACCGCTGTCACCCTGACCAGTGCCACTTAGGTTTGCACCCCAGGTTAACTTGCTATCCTAGATGCAAGGCAGCACGGGACTTCTTCTGCTACTCTGACCTTTCTGAGAAGTGAAGCTCACTGTCCTCTGGGGGTTTTGATGAAGTCTCACTGACCCAACAGAAACGGGATCACACTGGGGTCCCATGGGATAGTTGCCAACATTAGCAGTGAATGAGCTTGTGCCAGGGTCTCTGACTCTCCTTCTGACTCTGTTTTACCCAAGAGGGAATGCTCGGTTATAAAATCCCTCTCCTCCCCCCTGCTTTGCTCTGATAATGTATTACTCTAATTCAGCTGTTGCTTTAATGATACATTAATGTAATACATTATCCGAGCAAGGACAACTGATGATCTATTATAAGAAGAACTGTGTCATTCGGAAAAGACAGGACTCAAGAAGAGTCATGAGAATTACAGGATACTAGCCAACACGTGGGACTCTAGAAGCTATAATCTCGGTCTTTTGTCTCCAGTTAGACAAACACCTTCTTAACGCTACAGACTTCCCCTCCCCCATCCAGGGGCCAAATTCCATAAAACATTGATTGCTACATATTTTATAAACTCTTTATACATACTAACAACGAATCCCATGAACCTTGGGTCACAGTAAGCTCATTGTATCAAGTTACATAGTTTTTACTAACAAGTCCTCCTTATTTGCCCCTAACCATAAGAAACCAAGTAACACTGACCTCTGCACAGTCAGAACACCACATCATCTCTCATTACAATAATCTGAACTTCAGTCATTGTTGGACATTAATTATCGCCCTGGCTATAGCATTTTCATGCCACCTGACAGTTGATCTTCGTCCTATCATTAACCTTAGGTCAATTTAATCCCAACCTCCATTTTCAGCACCATACAAACAATTTATTTTTGCATTTCTTTTCAACCACACAAAGACAAACAATGTCAGACTGCTCCACGTTGGTTTATGCATCAGGGCGACGAAACATTTTTCAAGATATTCAGACATCAAAGTTTGGAAGGCAATCATCAATGAGAGCTCTGGAAATGAGATGTCATGGTAGTTTATTTCCTGCAGGAGGATTACATAAGGAAGGATTTAGAAATCGCATAAGTTCAGGACTTAACATATATTTTATTTCAGAATTAGTTTCCATATATAAGCCAAGAAGATTTATGGTCAGTATCTACTGTACCAAACTATCTACTATGGTGAAGGAATAGCAGACACAGTTAGAGGTCTAACAACCATGTGCAGAAATGATTGTGAGATGCAGACAATTTTATCTAGCCCTAAGATTTATCTTATTCTCTTGGAAATCACAAGTATGAGCATATAGGAGAGGGGAAGCCAGACTTCCTACTGAGAAATTTAGTTGGTGTTCTCTATTCTTCTTGACCTTGTGCTTATATGGAAATGCCAGAAATAACATTTTGACCCAGCAAAGTCAATTGAAACAATAGTACTTGATGCAATTAACGGAAGAGTAAATAAACTTTGTAAATATAACCACTGCCTACTGGAAGATAAATGCTTCACAGAACTTTGCTGAACTCTACTCTCCTAAGTTGTTCAAAATACATAATATTTAGAATGGATTACTTAAGAATGTTTCAGAGAATATAATCCTTCACATATAAAAGGTGTCTTTATAGCCCCATAGAAAATGTTTCATATTGGGGCTGGAGCAATAGCATGGCGGGAAGGGCATTTGCCTTGCACACGACCGACCCAGGTTCAATTCCCAGCATCCTGTACGGTACCCTGAACACCGCCAGGGGTAATTTCTGAGTGCAGAGCCAGGAGTTACCCCTGAGCTGGGTGTGATCCAAGAAGCCAAAAAAAAAAAGTTTCATTTGTAAACTAAAGTTCAATGAAGTAACAATAAAATAAATTTAGAACAAATGTAAAGCCTCTATAGCTGAATACATTAATATAACTAAATTAGAATGATTATGTGATAGGCCAGGCAGTTGAGATAAAAAGTTCTCTGTTATGGGGCTGGAGCAATAGCACAGTGGGTAGGGTGTTTGCCTTGCACAAAGCTAACCCAGGTTTGATTCCCAGCATTCCATATGGTCCCCTGAGCGCCGCCAGGAGTGATTCCCAAGTGCAGAGCCAGGAGTAACCCCTGTGCATCGCCAGGTGTAACCCAAAAAGCAAAAAAAAAAAAAAAGTTCTCTGTTATGAAAGAGAAAGAGAAAGGAAGGGAAGAGAGGTGCCTGCCATAGAGGCAGACTGGGGTGGAGGGTAGCTTGAAGAAGGTGTGTGTGGGGGGGAGCACAATCATGATCAATTTTGTAATGCTCTATCTCATGGTGACTCAATTTAAAAAATTTTTTTGAAAGAAGTTCTGTTACAAGTTATCATGGTACGGCGTAGTTACATGGTGTGTACATCATGTCGAACAGTTGTCCAGACTGAACCCTGGCACACCTTCATCTCAGGCTCCACTGGCCACAAAGGAGAAACAGAAGCACCCTAATCTTGGCAGGGAGAGTAAAAACAGACCCATTTCCAAAACTATGTACGTTAGCAAGACTGATAACGTGGCATACTCAACTTGAGCTTTTGATTCATTTCCATCTAACTCTTTGTTGTCATTGTTGTCATTGTCGATATTTGGAGGCAGAGCTCAAACCCAAGACCTCATACATGACAAGCATGTACTCTACCACCGGGCCATCTCACCAGACTTGTTTTCATAGAACTCGTCTGCAGAACGAAGTTTGAGGGTAGATTTTGCGCATGAAGTTGTCATTGGCCTTGGATCAAGGCCTTGAAATCAAGGACTGATTTCAGATCTGCTTCAGTGACTCAGAGGGACTCCCAAGGAAAGTTCGGTGGCCACCTTCTAGACCCTCGGCTCCCACCACGCCCGAGGAAAGCAGGCTCCCTTAGACTGAACGTGAGTCTGAGTGCCAGCAACTTCCTCACTTCCAGGAAGGAGAGAGGTCCAAGGACGGGGCAAAGGCTCTCCTTTGTTGTGAAACTAGGGAATTGGCAGCAAAAACAAAAGGTGGATAGTAGGAAGTCTCCTTGCCATCCTGGCAGGCTGGTTCTCTCACAGCCAAATCCAACCCTGCCTGCAGCTCTCTGAGATCTCCTGGGCAGAACTTCCTGGGACCCTGCAGAGTCTGGAATGGGGAGATAAGCCGGCAATGAGCTTCGGGAGAAAAGGACCCTTCACACCCAAGGCCAGGGTAACCGGTGACCCGGCAGCCATCTTGTCACTCTACTTCTAATTCTTAGAAAATACAAATGTCAGCAGGAAATGAGCTCAGATTACAGTTTAAACAACAAGTGTAATTTGAACTTCCACCACTCACCTTTATGCTGCGTTTTGGCAGGGCCCTACTTAGAACTTCGGTTTCAAAAACCACACAAATAAAACCACTGTCTTTTTTGTGTTTATGTTTCAAAACATCCTCCTCAAACCCCCGAACTCAATATAACTTACGCTTTTGTGGGGAGGGGTGGGTCACCAACAGGTAGGGCAGTTTTCATGAGACAAGTAAACCCTGAGCACCAGACTTTCGGCAAACATTCTTCAGTATAGAGCATGTGAACCTGCCAGAGACCATTGGCACATCTATGGCAGATGCTGTTAAGAATTCCGCTGGAATTTCAGAAACCTAGTAAAAACTTTGTGTTCAGTTAATACTGAATTTTAAAGTGGTTTTTAAGTAATTTCACAGTCAAATGCTGCGTTCTTCTACTCTGCGGTGAATTTCCACATTATGTTTAAAACATCTAAATTCAACATGTCAAGTAAAAACAAATGCCATTACTGTGCATATGTGTGTGCCCACACACCCTGCGAGCAGGGAGATTTCAATGTGCATTTGTCTGGTTCCTGACAAACCACACTCGACCTGCCAACGACGCCAGTCTCCTCGGGCTCGTCCACAATCAGGAAGCAGAACCTTGGCTTACACCGCTGCTCTGCTGCCTTGGGAACAACAGCCCTAAAGTAAACAAGAAATGATCAACAACTGGACATGTGGCACAGGAGTGCACGATGACAAATTCTCTCCAAAATCAGGGAACACCTTGTGCAATTCTGAAAAATGACACCCAGAATCAGGCTATCAGACCTTCTTCGGACAGATGGGAGGTGATCAGAGGGTAGAGGGTGAAGGTAGCCAAAAGGTACAAAGGAATATATATATATATATATATATATATATATATATATATATATATATATATGTATATATATATATGTAGAAAAGTAAGTCCTCATCAGGAGGTGATAATGTACAGCATGACTAGGGCAATATCATTATCTGAAAGTCACTAAGAGTAGATGTTCAAAACTCAGCAGAAAATAAAAATGTACCTATGTGAGGTGATGGATTTTAACCAACCTTATTGCGGTGATGATTTTTTGACATATAAATCCATCAAACCATCATGAGTAAGTTTTAAAGGTTAATACACTAATGTAATTATATCTCAGTAACATTGGAAAAGAAGGACCCCCTGCATTGGTAGGAGCCACATGCCACCTCCCAATGTGAAGGTTTTGTAAGTCCAAGTTCCATGGGGAACTTCTTGGTGTAGGTAGAATATATAAATATGTGGGAGCGTGAATGGGGGGGAAATAGGTGTTGCTAAGCCTGTAGCATTAAAGAAATATCACACCCCATAGCTTTCTTGCCAATGACTGACAAAGACCCAGTGTTGAAGGAATGAGACAGGGGAGTTCTTGCCTGTTGGGTTAAGTGATGATTTCTGGCTGCAGATCAAGAAAATTGAGCCAGACCAAGAAAATTCTGGAACGATGAAATTTCACTCAAAAGTGGACATAATAAAACCTTAACCTCTCACCAGTGCCCTTTTCCCAAGTTTGCCTTCAGTCATCACATCTTAAAGCTCACATATAGAACCTGCACTCGGGGGCCAGCTGGAATACAAAGCTCCATTTTCATGCAATCTATATTCAATTGCACAAGTTGCATGCACACATTTAAGTCGCTTTCACAAATGTTGTTCTATTCATTCAAACATAAGCCCCCTCTGCCTTCCACAGTAAGGCAAGTTAAACAGAAAAGCATGAAAAGACATGATGTAAAAAGCAAATAAAATGTAAACTAATCTTTCAAAAAGCTTTCATTGAGCACCAACTATGCAACCTGCTCAAATAAGCCTCAAACCAAATTCAAAATGAAGCTATGAGCACATTAAGGTTTTTGGTACACATTTCTAAATTGCTTGCTAAAAGGATTCTGACAATTGGCACTCCCACAGCAATGCTTAAGGGGGGGGAAAAACCCTTTCACTGTACATATTGTGTTAAACTAAAATTTTAAGTGAAAACAGTGTGTCACACAAATTGTATGTTACATAAACTGCCCCCCCCGCCCCCCCAATCCAACAAACATGTGAGGCACATGCACTCTACCACTGAGCCACATTCTTGGTCCAGATTTCTTCATGTTTTAGATGACAAGGTATCCAGCTTATAGCCTAGAGGATGAAGTCTCACAACTTCAAACTACAGGTACAAATTAGGTGCACAGTAAACAAATTATCTTGGTCCTTTCCACTTACAAAAAAGATGCTTTAAGACATTTTTCAAGTCTGAAATCTTTGGTAGTGAAAAATTCTCCTCACAGCCATTTTTTTTTCTACAATGATCATCATGATATGCCCCCATCCCATCCCATATTCTGAGACTCAAGCTCTATACCATGGAGAAGCAGGCTTAAGTGCTCTTGATTTTAATTGGTCACCCAAACTCCCAGGCCAAACCTGATTGGATAAAGCTGGAGTACCTAAGCCAAGTTTCCAATGAGATTCCTCCTACTGAATTTTGTAATTAGAACATGGTGTAAACAAGAAATTTCACTAAAAAATGGACATAATAAAACCTCAACCTCTCACCAGGGCCCTTTTTCCAACTTTACCTTCATTCATCACATCCCAAAGTTCACATATAGAACGAGCACTGAGCAGTGGGAAATAGTCTCATTAGCACAAATTTGGCTCCATGAAAAGAGTATTATCTTTAAATTGCAGGGGAACAAGAGTGAAGGGTGGGTGAGAAATGGGGAGATCGATGGATTTTGAAGAACACACACGAGAAGTGCAAAAGGAAAAACACACTCTTGAGTCGGGTGACTACTAAGGGGTCTTCTGTACTTTTCCCCACTAAACTCTAGGGAGTCTGAGAATGAATTATTTCCAAAGATTCATCCTTTTGCCCCATCTTTAACATGCATTTCTCTCCCCCTCCTTCCTGCCACTTCACCAAGTTTCTATCATATGATCAATATGCCCACCAGATGTAATTGGAGATTCTACCCCCTTCAGCAGTTACTAGAATGATACCTTTGAATCATGGCTTCAATGAAGAAAACCAGGTAAGTCAATTGCGTACATTTTACCCCACACCAGGTGAAGGGGACTCTAACGGGTACCATCCTTATTATAAAATGCTTTTTACTGGGGAGATGTGCAGAAGGGTGTACATCCACTTAAACACACACATCCCCAATAGAAAGCTGCAGTGCTCAGGAGCTATTCCCTGAGCTGTTCTCATGAGTGACCCCTGGAGATGCTCAGGAAACCATGGGTGGTACCACATGAAACTAGTGTGTTATCTCTTTGGCTCTACAAAATTCCTGAGTTCCACCCCTGGAGTTTGGTCCCTGATACTGCGGACTCCCCAGCACTGCCAGCTACGCCCCTATAAAATAAGTGAGTTTTTAAAAGCCTTTTTTCCTAAGTAATGGAAAATTTAAATATTCCAATTCTATCAGTTTTAGAAAACAACAGTAAAATAAAGAAACTAAGTGACTAACTCTGAGAAATAATAAAATTCTACTTAAAAACTCTGTAGAGGGGCTGGAGCGATAGCACAGTGGGTAGGGCATTTGCCATGCATGCAGCCCACCCAGGTTCAATTCCCAGCATCCCATATGGAGCCTGAGCACCACCAGGAGTAATTCCTGAGCGCAGAACCAAGAATTACCCCTAAGCAGCATCGCTGGTGTGACCCAAGAAGAGAGAGAAAACTCTGTAGATAGCACTCCTACATTTGAAAAAATTAAAAAAAAAATTGTAGAGGGAAAAAGACTCTGATTTGGGAATTTGGTGCCCCTCCCTTCTGAATTCACACACGGCGCCCTCTCCTGCCCCTCCCTCTTACAGTCTACTCTGTCCTTCCCCCAGAAAGACATGGGGACACGAACTCTTATGAAGGGCTCTGGGAATTGGACACATGGAGAAGCCGGCAGAAGCTCAGAAAACCCCTCACAGAGGAGCATTTGTGAAGGAAACCACAAGTGTGTGGCATGTGCTCTCCATCCCTGTGGTCACCAGCCTTGCTGAGTTCTGATTTTATGGGCCGGGGGGGCGGGGGGGCTAACAGAACAGGCTTCCAGGGATCCCTCCTGGTGGATACTCGGCTTATTTCTTCTCTTTCTTTCATTTGCGAGTTGTGTCTCATCATTTCTGAAACTCTATGAAATCTTACAGTAGGAGAACATAATTAAAACCTGAAAAGAACCCAACAGAGCCCAAATTGAACATTCATATGCTCAAAGAGGAATCATGCAAATCCCTTTGCTCGCCACCAGTTGAGCCGAAGTTGGATGTTTACTCATCTAACCCAAAGGTGGAAAAAATATGTTGCTGTTTTTGTTGTCACTGTTGCTGTCTCGGGAGTCAAGTCTGGCTGTGCCCAAGGGTCTCGAGGGCCATATCCAGTGAAGGTTTTTGCTCTAGGAGAAATGCATGTGCTACCCTACTAGACTGAGACACATTTGAAGATTGTGTTCTTGCCGGATGCTTTGAAAGAGACTTAAAATCAGCCAGCCCTCAAATATAGACCAAATTTCCACTTTATAACCCACGTAAAGGCATAATCAGACCCAATACTCAGTTAAGGCCAGATTTCGACCATGATTTCCCCAAAGAGGGCAGAAGAAATGACTAAAGAAATAGTTCTCTTCCTGGAACTTCTCAACAAAGGTCTAAAACTAAGATTGTATAAAACTGAGAGCTTCAGATTCTCACATATGGAGCTCAGAAGTGTCCCACATCAAACCAGAATTGCTTCTGAGTCCTTAACTAGTACTGCCCAATATGTATCTTTATTTCACTGAAGCAGACACCATAGTTTTGGTCGAGACACTCAGAGTTGAGCAGTTACAGAAAAGACTCCATGACAATGTGATGTGGGCTATTTTAGCATGTGAATGGAAGCCAGATTAGAGGGAAATCCTGGAAATACTTGACAGAGGCACTTGAGAGAGGCGAGTGTTGAAAGTCCCAACTCAAATAAACACCTGAAGTTGTTAGATAAGGAGACTTCATGTGACCCCTACCTGGGGATCCCCCGTCACTCTTTAGAGACTTCTATGTTAACCAGACAAAATATTCTTAGAGGCCAGATTTGGTTTGTGAAGCTTCTAATTCATGTCCTGTACTTTAAGGAAGGCATTTTAGACCTTAAAAACACAGAATGGGGGTCTAGAGGAATAGAGGAACAGCGGGTAGGGCGTTTGCCTTGCACACGGCCGACCCAGGTTCGAATCCCAGCATCCCATATGGTCCCCTGAGCACCGCCAAGGGTGATTCCTGAGTGCAGAGCCAGGAGGAACCCCTGTGCATCGCCAGGTGTGACCCAAAAAAAAAAAAAGCAAAAAAAAAAAACAAACACAGAACGGTAAGGAAGGGCCAGGTATCAACTTGTTTGTCACACGCAGCAGGTTGGATTTTTTTTTTTCAGGGAGGGAACAGGAGATCAATCAGAGTAAGCTGGTTGAGAGTGAAGTTGGTCTGGATGAACATGGACAGGCTGAGACTGATTCTGGTGAGGCCGGTTAGGTTTAGGACTAGGATGGCCTGACGGGGCTGGATAAGACTAGAGTCCACTCTAGACTCGGTAATGACTTTGTCTTGTAATGGGTGTTTCTACGAGGGCAGTGCCAGCGGGACTGGAAAGGAGTGGGGCTGGATGAGACAGATGAATGAGATAATGATGTCACAGACCAACCAACAGAGCAATCAAGGTGGTGGCAACGGGGTAGAAAAGGGTTACATGGGGAGATATTCTTTTGAGGCAGAATAGATAATATTTAGTTGTGGGTACAAGAGCAAGGGAGATGTAAAGAAAGATTTTTAAGCTTCCATCTTTAGGAAGTTCTTATACCATGAATCAAAATTGAAAATAAAAAAAAGGTGCAAATTGGAAGAGTGATTATTCTATGTGAGATAGACTAGATTTTAAATACCCAGGGTTAACCGGGTGTCAATACTGTCTTTCTTCTTTTGCCTTTATTTAAATGTTGAAGTTCCCTGGGTTAACCTAAAAGTTAAGTAAAATCCAAAGACAGGAAAAACAAAAGAGCCAAACTTTACCCTCCAGACCTCGCTTGGTCTAAGTAAGCTGCTCTTTGGATGATCTACCAGCCCCTAATTCTTTGGCATTTCTACAATCAGGAATATTTCTCTTCTATAGTCAGAAGATAAACAGAAAAATAGAGGAAATTAATTTGCTACCTTGTTACCATCTAATCCTCAGACCTCAATCATGTTTTACCAAGTGTCCCATTCATCTTTCTAAACAAAAGAGTCTTGTTCAACTGAGTGGGCTGAAATAGGCTCCATCTCTCCCTGCTTTCCCTGTCCTTGACTCTTTGGAACATTGCAGGTCAGTTATTTTGTTACATATTCCTCTACTTGACTTTCATGTTTCCTCCTGATTCAATTCAGGCTCTGTATTTTTTGGGCAGGGAAGTCTTCTTGAATCTTCAGGTGGACAAAGAACTGAGATTTGTCCCATTCTTGATGATCCTTGCTGTGATTAAAGTGGGATCTGACACTCCCCTTCACTTTAAATTTACTCTTTCTCTCTATGTGATTAATAAGGAAATTTGTTCTTCCCCACCAAAGTATTAATTTATTCATCCATTCATTAGTTTGTATCAGAATGGATTCATCATTTCCTTCACAGTTGGTTCATTATTATCACTATTTATTTACATAATATGTTCCAGGTTTTGATCAGTGGAATCCTACTTCAAGATGGTTTCTGTGTCCAATTGACAGGGTCATTCTTTGAACATATCCTTACTTTTAAGCATTAATTAAAATACTCCAGCTCATCATATTTTTCCTATCAGGAATATAACCAGTCATTTCTCAAAGGATCCTTGGTACCTTTTAGTGGAGAATAATATTTGGAAGTCACTACATAGGAAATAGCTCACATTTTAGAGTGTCAGTGATCCAACACCTCAGTGGACAGAACTAAGGAATATACTTATATTCCTTAGCTCTGGAGTACATATGATGTACGCATATACAGTTATTCTCATATTTATTTTTCTAGCTTATCTCTTTTTTTCTAAGTCACAGACATTAAAGCCGTGGTTTGACAGCGATACAGCCAATTCCAATCTAACATGATAGGATTCATTTGACTTTTCCACGTGAGTAAAAGTCCACTCTCCAGCAGTGAAAACCTGGTCTTCCCATTACTTGTGAGCAATACAGCGTCTGTAACTAGGACCTCTGCTCTTCTGTTCTCCTTCCCCACAGAATTCCCTCCAAGACCTGCTCAGGCTAACATTGCTTTTAGAAGAAACCCCTCATCCTCACCAAGGATACCTTTTCACCCTGCTTTGAGAGTCTATTTTTGGCCTCCCTCACTTGGGTTTGGGCAGCTGCCTTGTTCTGTAGCCTGTAGCAGTTTTGGTACCAAGTTTGGAAGAAAACAGAAAAAGAAAAAGAAAACAATGAGAGAACAGGGGAACAGTACAGGGATGAAGGTACCTGCCTTGCACGCAGCAGATTTTGGTTCAAATTTCAGCCCAACATCTGGTCCCCTGAGCACATAGCCAGGAGTAAGCCCTGAACGGTGCCAGCTGTGACTACAAAGGATACCTCAGTGGAACATGCTTCATGTGTCCATTTTTCATATTCAGTTAGATAGCTTGTTACTCTTGTGTTTCATAAGTTATTTATATATTCTAGATACTAGTTCTTTGTGGGATATATGCTTTGCAACTATGTTCTTGAGCTCTGTAACTTCTCTTTCATCCTTTTAATAGTCCTCTGGTCAGACTTTTTTTTTTCCTTTGTGGGTCACACCCAGCGATGCTCAGGGGTTACTCCTGGCTCTGCACTCAGGAAATACTCCTGGTGGTGCTTGAGGGACCACATGGGATGCTGGGGATTGCACCTGGGTCAGCCATGTGCAAGGTAAACACTATATACGCTGTGCTATCACTCAGGCTCCATCTGGTCAGACTTTCTGGTGAAATCCGATTTATTGATGCTTTATTGTTGTGTAGTCTTTTTTAATGTAAGGTTTAAAATGTTTGCCTAGCTCTCAACTCGTAAATAATTTGTCTTTTGGGAGGAGTGGGTTGGGGCTTCAGCTGCAGTGCTCAGGGCTGACTCCTGGCTCTGTGCTCAGGGTTCACTACTGGTGGGTCAATGAGACCATATGGGGCTACAGGAATTGAATCTGGATCAAACACCCTCCCCCCTGTACTATAGCTTTGGCCTCATATTTTGTCTTTTAAAACATATTGAGCTTTACAGGTCACATTTAAGTTACTGAGATAGAAATACGAGTGAGTGTTTATATAGGCATGAGGAGAAGTTTTGAATTTGAGATTTGGTGGGGGTGGTGGAAGACTAGAGTTGCCAATTCATAGGAGCATTTATTAAAATTAGTTTATTATTTTTGCAACTTTGTCAAATATTAATTGATTATATTTTTGTGGTTCTATTCCTGAGACCTCTACTTCAATTCCATTAATCTGTGCATCTTTCTTTTTTTTTTAATCTGTGCATCTTTCCCTTCATCAAGCCAATAGTCTTATTATTGTTGCTATGTAGAAATTATATTCACTTTTTTTCTTTTTCAAAATTATTTTATCCTACTTCTGGGCTGGAGCGATAGTGCAGCAGTTGGGCATTCACCTTTCATGAGGCCGACCCATGTTCGATTCCTCCGCCCCTCTCGGAGAGCCTGGCAAGCTACCGGGAGTATCGAGCCCGCGCAGCAGAGCCTGGCAAGCTACCCGTGCATATTGGATATGCCAAAAACAGTAACAATAAGTCTCTCAACGAGAGACGTTACTGGTGCCCGCTCGAACAAATCAATGAGCAACGGGATGACAGTGATAGTGACAGTGACTTCTGGGCTGGAGCAGTAGCACAGCAGGTAGGGTGTTTGCCTTGCACAAGGTTGGCCTGTGTTTGATTCCTCTGCCCCTCTTCTTGAGAAGATGGTATTAAGGTATTCAGCTAAAATTGAGGGGTTTTTTTCCAGGTCTATAATGTTTTTCTTAACATATTTTGTAGCTTTGTTATTTAATGTATCTTCATTTAAGATTATCTTCTCTGTCTTCTTAGTTGATTGAATTTTATTATTATGTAAGGTCTTTATCTTTGGCAATTTTCTTTATGTTTAAGTCTTATTTAAATATTCACTCATGCTTTACTTGATAATGCTACACACAGTTACACACTTACACACACACACACACACAGAGTATCTTTTTACTTTCAACCTGCTCGAGTCATTATAGGTGAAGTAAACTTAATAGCTGGATAATTATTTTTTAATTAGTGCTATCATCCTCTCGTTTCTAATTGGTTTATTTAGGCCATTAATGCACTATTATGCCTATAGCTAGGGTGAAGTTTAAGTAGGCCATTTTTGGTTCTTGTTTTCAATTTGTTTTCTCTATTTAAGTTTTTTCTGTTACATACCTTCCTATGAATAAATTAAACTTTGTTTCAGAATTACACTCTAATTTATCTAAAATATTTTATATATACCTGTGTTTTGGTAACTCGTTCAGTGATCGTTCAAGTTACTACACTCTATATAGGTAACTTTTCACTATCCAACTGGTGTCATTTGATCAGTTTGTAGTAAACAAACCTGAACTCCTATACATCCTTTCACTCTCCCATCTAATAACATTGTCTCAAATTTTTCCTTATGTATATTTAAAACCACATCAGAGAGTGTTATTTTTCATGCTATCTTTAATAATTTTAAAAAGTTCAATAAGAGAAGGAAAGATCATAACTATTATATTATGTCATTGTAACTGATTTGGGTCCATTGTCTGAGCACAGGCTTAGTCTTTGAGGAAAAGGAATTTACCTAAGAACTCATAAGGGAAGTGGAAGGGAAAGGCCAGGAAGATAACTCAGGGATTAGGCACATGTGTTTTGCATGCTCAAGGTGTGGCTCTAATGACCTTCAAGCAGCCGACAGCTAAAGCACGTGTGATTCACATCTGGAATGGTTCTCCATGAAACTTACATAATCCATCCAGTGTACAACGTACAACAACATACTCCTAGTTCTTGATGCTTTTCATGAATGTGTCTATTAGCAGTTAAAGGAAACCTTTCTGGAAAGTGTGGTGACGGGTTATTGCTGGTGTCATGGCTGAGCAATGACATCTCCTTAACATCCGATCAACAAACCACTGGAAGATCATTGGAATAAGAAGCATGAGCCCCGGTAGCAGTCAGAAACCTCCCTCTGATACTTTCTGTTCAGTCACCAAAGTGTCAGCCTCAACCTTGCAGAGTATATGTCAGCTTCCTAGAGAACTGTGCAGAGACTATTACAGTATTCTGTTTTTAAGCTGCTGCATCACAAAGGGTCAAGGAAGAAGCACATGGAATGAGGCACATGCTTAGCATGTTTGATTTCCAGCACCACCAAAGTTCCCATAACCCAGCACAGGAACTAGTAGACTCTGAGCTCTCTCAGGCCTGTACACAGTATCTCTGAGTATGGTTCAAGGGCCCTGAGCTCTGCTGATGGTGGCGCCTCTAAAAAATATTGCAGCAGCATCACAGCTGTGTGTAACAGAGGACAACTTGCTGTGGGAATGCCTGGGAATCAATCAAAGAGTTGAGAAGCTATTCAGAAAATTCAGACACTTATTGCGATCAAGTTCCTTTATTTATATATTTGCAAGCCATACATAATAAAAGCCATGCCTAAATAAGTCTGAAAGCTCTCTTGATACGTATAAAAGAAAGATTCTGAGTGAGAACAAATCATTGTACTATTGTTTAATTGTCATATTATTTCCCCTAATGTCATAAAATAAGGATGTATTTCACAATCAATCACATCCTTTTTTTTTTTTCAGTAGGATATTGCAAGGTACAGAGCGGGAGAGTAAGAACACAGAGAATAGGAGGCCGAAGTCCAAGAAAGAAGAATGGGGTTTCAGAGGTGGAGTGATTTTTGATAGTAACAAAGTCCCAGGATATGGTCTTGGCAGAGATTTGAAGAAATAGAGATCAAGGTCACGGGTCTATAATAGATCAAGAAACTGAAAGTTAGGGCATTTAAAGAACTCTTAGATGGACACTGAAGTAACCCAGTGATGGCAGGAATTAGATGGAGAGGAAGATAGAAAATAAGTCTCACAATTGCTCCACAAAAGGAAGAGTCACTTGAAGATTAGAAGATTGCAGCAAATAATGATGGAAGAGGTGTCAAAGTTGTTAGAAATTTGGCCCTGACTTTTTCATTCTTAGGGGGAGAAAGTTTTAAAACTGGCTGTGTAAGGGTAGATGAAATAGACCACAGTGAGTAGAACTGCATCTAAGTTTCTGAGACTCATATAGTCTAGTAGGAGAGATGATTCCTAAAGCATACAGTCCTGCTAGATAATCATGAACTAAACTGAGTAGACTTATCCAAATACCCAAGTTTGTATATTTCAAAACCCCCTGTGATTAAAATCTTGGACTGTTTCCTGTGTAAATGTGAAATTTAGCAGATAGCCCAGGAACTCAATAAAATCTATGGCAACTGGAGATATCCAGATGGATGAAGACATGTTTACAGAGTAAACAATAATGCCAGAGAGTGGCTTAGTGACTTGATGGTTGATATTTTAAATCAAAGGGAAAGAGATCTATATGGCGCTCCAAGGCCTAAGACTGTACTCGTGTAATATTCCTCATCCCTATTCAAGACAAAACCATTATGAACCGGTAAGGAGGGAGCAAGTTGGCTGGACATATCATAAATTAACTTCAAACAGCAAAGCCAAATAAGTAAACTTTGCTTCAGAAATGATCTCTTGGCTCAAACTTCACTGAATAGGGAAATGGCCAAGGGGTTAATCCTTCATTTGTCACAGGCCAAAGAGAGAAGTTCTGATTGTTCCGAAAGTATGTGGAAAAGTGCTGTTGTGCAAAGATATTCCTAATAAATAAATAGTGAGGGCATGGTCATAAAAATGAGGACAAAAGGGAAATTGCAGCATGAGGACCAAAGCATTAATTTCCAAAAATCCATTATTTATTAGAACAATCACAATATCTCCAAGCAGTTGGGACAGGAGGTCTGACAGCTATTGAGTCTAAACCCTCCTCTTCAGGGGAGAGCTGAGAGCAAGGGAGTGGGGACTAGGCAAGTGTCTTTTGAGGGACACCCTAATCATTGTGTTCCCTGAGCTCTTAGGGAAAGATGGTCAAAAATGAAATTTCATCTTTCCAGAAAGAAAATCACACGGGAAATGAAAGTAGAAAAGGACGATGTTTCAAATGACTATTGAAGAAAAAGTCATCAGTGTTGCACATTTGAAGCTTTGGAGAAACACTGTTTGGGTGTGGAGTCTTTTCCCAGACAAGAGCAGTCTAGGTTCTACTAAAAGAATCATTACTGGCCACGTGGAGGTAAAAACATTCTCATTATTAATTTTTCTTCAGTTTTTTTGAGCAAAAAAAGCAAAGCATTCAACTTCCAAGCTTTTAAAGTAATGTCAAATTCAGTGAATATAAGTTGAAAGGCTAATGTTTTTAAAACTGGTCATATTAGGGCCCGTTAAGAGGGGAGCAGAAAGAAATACGAGAAAGGTGTGGAACGTGAGAAAAGAAAAAAATGAGATGATCATATTCAACCATGCCTTCTTCCAAACCCTGATTCCCTGCTTGAGCCCAGGAAGACCTGTGGGGTACCCCTGAACCATGGACCCCCCAAACAGTCCCCATTCCCTTTGTGGCTACCCACCACCACAATTGTGTTCACAAGGGCAGATTATTTCAAACCCTCTGCAGGGCCATGGGCACCTATTGTCACCTAAGCTTGAGCACGCGATACTATGAACCGCATCAACTGCGAAACAACGAGCACAAAGGCGAGAGTCTGACTTTCGGCCAAGAGACGTATACGAGACCCCTCCGGCTGCACCTGAGCTGAGAAGACAAAGCTCAGGGTTCTAGGATGTGCGTTTCTTGCCTCTCTGGCTTTAGTTTGCTTTTCCTTCAAAGCACAAATGGGTTAATTATCACCTGAAACTGTAAATTTTAGCTTTTTCAATCACTGTTATTGTCAGTCTCCCAAGGAGTGTTCCTTCGGATATTATTAGCTTATATAAGATGCTGCTTATTGCATTCCCCACTGTCTCCCTAAAATAAGGTATACGGTGGGTGCCCAATATGAGTCTTTGAAGGACTGAAGTCTGCGGTGAGGAAAGAATTCCAGGGGGAAACAAATATCCAACTCTCTCAAGAACTATATAGAGGTGGAGTG
Organism: Sorex araneus; assembly: GCF_027595985.1. Classification (NCBI taxonomy): domain Eukaryota; kingdom Metazoa; phylum Chordata; class Mammalia; order Eulipotyphla; family Soricidae; genus Sorex; species Sorex araneus. The sequence goes on from NC_073308.1 coordinate 64,982,889, forward strand.
ATAGCACAGAGGGTCGGGCATTTGCCTTGTATGTGGCCGACCCAGGTTCGATTCCCAGCATCCCATATGCTCGGTCCCCTGAGCACCGCCAGGAGTAATTCCTGAGTGTATGAGGCAGGAGTAACCTCTGTGCATCGCTGGGTATGACCCAAAAAGAAAAAAAAAAGAAATGTATAGAGGAGAGAAAAGGAGAGAGAAATTGAATCACAGTCTTGGAAATCAAGGAAATAGAACGGGGTTAGGTAAAACATGAATGTGTTTAAGGATTAGGCATCTTGTACACAGCAGGTCTACGGACTGTAACCTGTCGTGATGCCTCTAACGATCACGGATCAGGATGTTCAGTGTGGGTGAAACTGTTGGGTGAGGTGAACATTAGGATAGTTGGGCTGGAGAGAATTAACAGTTCAGTACGGCGTGGGTTGTTTATCACTGTAGAATAACTCGCCCCACACTCAGTGGCTGTTAATCATAACAATGATCGTTTCTCACACTCCTGCAATCTGGGTTGAGGCAAGGCCCAGATGGTGTCTCCAGTAGCATGTCTGGAGCCTGTGCCAGGGTAGCTGCATCGGCTGAGGGACGAGATGTTTTTGCTCTCGTCACGGGCTCACGCATAAACTTCCCCACGGCATAGCTGCTGCTGACCCTACTTACTTTTTTTTCATTTTTTTCTTTTTTCTTTTTTCCCCTTTTTTATTCTTTTAAGTGTAGGAGTACTGCTATTTATTCTATTTATTCCGCCATGGATTAAGATGATTGAATTGGGCATGAACTCTACATTACTTTTTTAAAAATATTTTTAATTGGATATCCATGAGATAGACCATTATAAAGCTGAGCATAATTGGGTTTCAGTCATACAATGATCCAGCACCCATCCCCCCACCAGTGCACACTTCCCGCCATCAACGTCCCCCATTTCCCCACCACCACGACCCCTCCTCCCGATCCTCCCAGCCTCCCTCTATGGGAGGTACTTTCCTTCTTGCTCTCTCTCTCTCTCTCTCTCTCTCTCTCTCTCTCTCTCTCTCTCTCTCTCTCTCTCTCTCTCTCCTCTCTCTCCTTTTCCTTTTGTGCATTATGGTTTGTAATACATGTGCTAAGAGGTCACAATACTTACTGATTTTTTTTTTCTTTTTGGGTCACACCCGGTGATGCACATGGGTCACTCCTGGCTCTGCACTCAGGAATTACCCCTGGTGGTGCTCAGGGGACCATATGGGATGCTGAGAACCTAACCCGGGTCGGCCACGTGCAAGGCAAATGCCCTACCTGCTGTGCTATTGCTCCAGCCCCCTCTTACTGATTTCTTAAGGGGATGAAATAGAGGCTGCCCGTTGTCTTCAGACCCAGGTACAAAATCACAGAAGTCACTGCCATCCCACTCTCTTCACCAAAACAGGCCATAATTCCAGCCCAGATTCCAGAGGAGACACAGGGTGCACTCCCTGCTGAGACAGAAGCCTGCATGGACTGGGAAAATAAACTTCCTAGGAGCCATTTTTGAACGGTAGCTGCCATGATGTTCCAGGAAAGGGCCGTCTTAAATGAGAAGGAAGCCCAGAGTGAACAGGAAGCCACATGCGTGATTCATTAGAGTAGGGGAGAAGGGTGTTGAGAAGACAGAGTGAAGGAATGTCAGCCTCCCAAAGAGAAGGGAGTGGAACTGTTGCCTTGTTGCCTGCAGCGAGCACAGTTCTGGTAGGGCTGGATATCCTCTCAGCCCTTGAGTGAGAAGTCTGGCCTTTGTTGGAGAAGATTGGTAAGAGAACTACATCATGACAGAAATCCCAGCTTCAGTGAAAGTCGGGAGACAAATAAAAATGTGTGAAAGAGATAAAGGGATTCTGGTGGCGAAGAGCAGATGGTGGAAAGATGCTGTTGGGGAAAAGATAGTACAGAAGTCCTACTAATCGGTGTGGGAATAGATTTGCTAGGAGAAATGCGAGCAAGGCGGTATCTGAGGAAACCAGGATGGAGGACACCGACCACTTGCAAGGGAAATGGACTATCACTTCATCTTCCCGTCATTCGTTCCAGGGAGGAGGGGATGCTGGAAGTTGGATAAATTACCCAGACAGACGGCAAGATTTCACTTCCTGGGGCTGGTGAGATAATAAAGAGGGTAGGGGATTGCCTTGCATGCAGCTCACCCAGGTTCCATCTCAGGCATCCCACATGGTCCCCGAGCATCATCAGAGTAATTCCTGAGTGCAGAGCCAGGAGTAATCCTTGAGCATTGTCGGGTGTGAGTCAAATAACCAAAGAGCAAAAAAAAAAAAAAAAAAAAAGACTTCACTTGCTGATGTTTCTGAGTTTGGAGCCTTGGTTTCTTTTAGGTTGATGACGGGAGTGGAGAGGGGCTAGGGGGTGGTAAGGATTGAGAAGGAAGAAAATAAAAAAGAAGGTTTGACTCTGAGAAGACTGAGAGAGCCTAACAGAAGTTCAAGTCATGATATCTAGCAATAAGTCTGTGTCTAAAATTGCAAATACCATTTTGCGCCCAAGAAGGAGAAAATCATAGTGTATAAATTTAGTCAACTACTTAAGGATACATCTCTCTCTTCTTCTCTCTTTCTCTCCTCATTTCTCTCTGCCATTCTCTCATCCCCACCTCTCTGTCTGTCTCCCTCCCCATTTCAAGCAAAAGAGAAAAAGCTTGAAGAACTAAGATATTAAGTGCAATTTAATTAATCAAAGCAAAAAAAACTAATATCACATCATTTCAGAGGTGGTGAGGTTTTGTTTGTTTTTGATAACACACCTAGAGCCAAGAGTTTGCCTTGTATTTAACACTTGTGAGATTCGTTAATTCTCAGGACAAGTGAGCAGAAAGTATCATTCCTAAGCTACACCTTTCCCCTAAATAATTGTCTAGGAAGCACACATACTGAATTTTCGTTTTGTCACCTTTGCAATGATATTTTAAAGTTTGGAATCGAAGGCATATCTCTTCGTTTGTGAAAAAAATTAAAAAGGGAAATAAATGAAACCAGAAAGGTATTACAGGGGTAAGGTGCTTGCCTTGCATGCAACCAACCTCGGTTCGATCCCCGGCACCACATAAGGTCTTCTGAGCATCACTTAGGAGTGATACCTAAAAGTAAGAGCCAGAAGTAAGCTCTGAGAATTGTTGGACGTGGCCCAAAAAAACAAAATGAGGAAGAGGGGCTGTGGCAGATGAACTGAGGTGGCTGTGATCTAAATTGACTTAAATACTTTCTCATTTATTTTTGTTCCGTGTGCCCTTTTCCTTTCTTCTAAGGAGGCCGAACACCAGCCCTGGCTCACCAGAACCTGTTGCTCTGAGAGCCACCAGGTACAGCACTGAAGGGACGAACATGGGGCCTGTGTCTCTTTTATCTGCTCTCTTGTTACCTGTTCTCTGCAGAGCAAAGCAGACCTCTCGGTTCTGGGTGACCTAAGGTTTGGTGGACTTTCCAGGGCCGTGGATATCCTATCTTACCTGGCCCCAATTTCCTAAGCCTGGCGGATGCAGATATTGTGAGTGGGCAGTGGTTAGCAGGGTGCTGGGAGATCTCGTACAGCGACGAGCTGTACTAAATAAAATAAGACCTCTTCCCAGCTCTCTTGCCTAAGCAGAAAGTCATCTGGCATTTGCCCAGCATCTCTGAGGCACAGAAATGACTTACTTAAGATAATCCAGGGAGAAGCAGCTGGAGGAAAACCACCTACTCGCCTACAACAGCCGCTTCCCAGGGGGACAAATTCCTTCCCTTCCATGAGGAAAGGTAATTCACTCCCTCCCCACACCCACGCCCTGGCGCAGGGCCACAGCCGGGGTAAAAACAAAATTGATGTCCTGTATCTCTATTTTGCCCTTCAAATATTTTGACAAAATGAAACCTTCCTCTTCATTCTTTAGATGATAGGACTTATTTACATAACAGGACACATGCATTGCGAAGAGAATCTAATTCTCCTCCACATTTGTGAGTGCTCCTTTCTCGTGGTCCCGAGGGAACCCAATACTGAGCGTACTTCCCCGTAACCTCTTAGCTCGAGCCCAGGCCTTTTATGCCAGATCAATCCATTACGCTTTGCTTCTGGAGCCAAGAGTAGTGGACATTTGTTTTTCAGCCTCTTAGTGTCCATGAACCCTACATTTCCTGTAACTGTGGGGAGCCCCCTCCACTCATTTTTGCTCCCTATGTTTCAGGGAGATCCCAGGGTCCTACCCACATCCAAAGACCTACTAGCTGGCCCCGTTTGGGATGGGTAAAGCAAAGCCATCCTTTTCGAAGGCTCTGGGACTGGATCTCAAGTGAGAGCCCATGAAGCTGAGTGAGAACGAACAGATACTTGTGGGAGAGACAGTTTCTCTTTGAGCTGGATTCAAGAGTGGAAGAAAGGAGCTGGAGCGATAGCACAGCGGGTAGGGTGTTTGCCTGGCACGCAGCCGACCTGAGTTCGATTCCCAACATCCCATATGATCCCCTGAGCACTGCCAGGGGATTCCTGAGTGCAAGAGCCAGGAGTAACCCCTATGCAATGCCGGGTGTGACCCCCAAAAGCAAAAAAAAAAAAAGAGTGGAGGAGAGACACTGCTTCTACTCGAATGCAGGCCTGCCGTGAAAGCCTCTCCCCCACCAGGAGGAGCTGAGGAGACAGGGGTAGACCTCTGAGTTCATGAAGGACTGAAGCAAACCCATCTCTGGACCTTTCTGTGAATCGTCCTTTCCTTGCAAGAGAATTTGACAACTAAAAGAGTCATCCTAAAGATAGTTCCCAGGATTAAAAAAAAAAAAAAAAGGAGCTGATAAGCCTCTGGTCAGCCCAAATGGAGAGGAGAAACTTCAGAATGAACAAAAATCCCTGATAAGAATATGAGAGAAGACCACCAAAAGTTCAAAGTCCTTCCCCTTGGTAACATCCTAGCAACAGGCTCTTATCTCACAGAAAGCCCCAAGCCAAACCCCCACCTCCCCCCAGCAGCTTGGAAGAAAGCCTAGAAAAACAGCTTGGCAAAACGAAGCGGTGTGCGCTCCATCTGAGGGCTGCCCACCTTCCCTGCTCGGGGTGGACGGCTTCTTCCCTGGGCTTCTTGATGTGCGCCATTTTGTGTGTCGCTGCATTCCCAACTTGGGATATGTCGTGCCTTTCTCTCTCGCTTTATAGGATTTTCTCTTTCCTCTCTCATCTTTCCTAAATAAAAGCATTTTGCTTCACCACCTCCTTCTGAGGTTCTTTTCTGGGAGAATAGACAATGAACTTAGACATGTGTTGACTGTCAGACTTTAATGTCCATGCCATGGACAAACCCTGCAGACTCTTATCGGTCTTGACCTTCCCTGGACACTTCACTGGCCGGATGGTGCTGGGCCAGAGAGGAGGGCAATAGGTCACTCTCTATTTTGGCTACTCCCTCCCTGCTCTGTGGCTCACAATGGTCCCCAGGAAGAACATTATTCATTTGCTTTTGATTTATCAGTGATTTGCTGAGTGCTCAATATGTGATCTTAGATGTCATGGAGCTGGAGCAATAGCACAGTGGGAAGGACGCTTGCCTTGCATGCAGCCAACCCAGAGTTTGATCCCCAGCACCCCATATGATCCGCCAAGCACCACCAGGAGTAGTCCCTGAATGAAGAGCCAGAAGTAAGTCCTGAGCACCACTGCGTATGGCCCCCAAACAAAACAAAACTGAAAAACCAAAAGAAGTCACAAAGTACACAGCAATAAGCCAGAGTGAAAAGGTATAAAAGGTTAATATCCAAAATATATGAAGGACAATTAACACTCAGTATAAAGAAACCAGTTAAAAATAGACAATTAAAATGACCTTTTACCAAAGGAATGTCATTTTTTAATAGTATGCTTTTTTTTAGAAAATATAGAAATGATGAACAGACATCTGAAAAGATCCTAAATATCACTAATCACCAGAGAAATGCAACTCAGAATCACTATGAGATCTCACCCATCAGGACGGCTTTTATAGAAGAAGCCAGGGATAATAAGCATTGAGTAAGATGTGGAATGACTGGAACCTTCCACACTGTTTGTGGAGATAAAAACTGGTGGAGCTCAAGACAATGTAGAGATCCACATCCCACAACTGCTGCCATGTGAGCTCACCCAGCACCCCTCACAATTACAGACTCTCAAGTAAATCCCAGGAGAGATCAAGCAAGTCACAAACAGTTGAGGATGAACCCATCTCTTGGCTGAAAACGCTGAGGCACCCTCGGAAGGAGTGTGGTCTGAGTCCTCACCCTTCTGAAGCCCCGTTAGTCACACCCACGTCCCACAACAGCCGCCATGTAAACTCACAGCCCAGTAAATGTCGGGGAGTTTCTGGAGCATGAGGTCACAAGTGTGACCATGCGACATGTGTGAAATCGACAATACTGACATGCCAGTTAGAGCACACTGAATTAGATGGGAAAGTAACGTAGGAGCCAACAAAAACATTAAACAAGAACAAAACAGAAAACATAAACAATAAACAAAAACGTTAACACAGAAGGCTCAACTAGCAATGGACAGCGTGATAAACCCTCAGGCAAGGACTTAATGGCTCCATGATGAGATATAACAATTTTCACAAATTTTCTTTTGTTGGGGTGTTTTTGATAATTTCATTAGCCATTTAGTTGTAACAAGCAACCAAAAAATAAATATATAAAATAAGCAACACAAATGGACTAGAGCAATAGCACAGCGGGTAGGGCATTGCTTTGCAAGCAGCTGACCCAGGTTCAATTCCTCCATCCCTCTCGGAGAGCTCGTCAAGCTACCGAGAGTATCCTGTCTGCACGGCAGAGCCTGGAAAGCTACCCATGGCGTATTCGATATGCCAAAAACAGTAACAACAAGTCTCACAATGGAGACATTACTGGTGCCCATTTGAGCAAATCAATGAACAATGGGATGACAGTGCTACAGTGCTAAGCAACGTGAAATCATATTTTGTGCTTGCTAAGAGGAAAGGCTTGGGCAGTGGTTGGAAAATGGGAACAATGATGAAGGGTCATGACACTGGTGGTGGGATTAATGTTAGAATATTGAATGCTTATAATAAATATGTCATGAATAACTTTGCAAACCCTGGGGTTTAAATAAAGGAGGAAAAACAATGTGGAGTTCCTCAAAAAATGCAATTACCATGTAATCCAGCAATTTCACGACTGTGTCATCCTGTCTGGAAGAATAGAAATCAAGATCTTGAAAAATAATTGCACCCACATGCTCATCGCTGCACTATTCACAGTAGTTAAGATGAGAAAGTAATTTGAAAATGCACTGGAAAATGAAGAGATAAAGAAAATATGTAAGTCAAAGTGACAATGTGATATCATTTCACACTGGTGATAATGATCTATATCAAAAAGACTGAAAACAACCAGTGTTGGAGAAGTTGAAGTGAAAAAGGAACCCTCATTCAGAGTTGCTGAGAATGTCACCAGATTCAGCTTCTGTGAAAAACAGTATAGAGATTTCTCCATATAATCCAGTGAATCTACTTCTTGAAATACACCGCCAAACACCAAAACATTAATTTGAAAACAAACACCTATGTTTATCATAGCTCTTAGTACAAGAGCTGGGATATGAGAACAATCCAAAAGTCCAATGCCAAATGAATGGATAAAGTTTTGGTATGTAAAAACAATAGAGTACTATGCAGCTGTAACAAAAGACAAAATCTTACAGTTTGCAGCTTGGTTGAAACTGGTGAGTATCGTGTTAGCAAAAGAAGTCACAGGGAGAAAGACAGACATTGGATGATCTTCTCCTCTGTGGTACATAGAGAAATAAACAAGGGAATAGACAGAATTAAACAATGACAAACCTTAGCCCTTGGATTACAAAACTGAGATTGCCAAACTGGGTGGAGAAGAGGGTAGGGGTGGGAGGAATGAGGTAAACTAGAAGTAAATTGGCCGGGGGAGAGGCAGGAACTGAGCACTTTAGTGGTAGTGAAGTAAAATAACTGCTTGTCAGAACTATGAGGTTTAACACTATTGTAAACATGCAACCTAAACTAAATATAATAAAATATTTTAAGTGGCATCGATGTACATGGAATTTTAAAGCCTCTAAAAAGATAGGAAATTCTGGGGCTGGAGCAACAGTATAGCAGATAGGGCATTTGCCTTGCGTGCGGCCAACCTGGGTTCAAACCCCAGCATCCCAGATGGGCCCCTGAGCACTGCCAGGAGTAATTCCTGAGTGCAGAGCCAGGAGGAACCCATGTGCACTGCTGGGTGTGACCCAAAAAGGAAAAAAATAGAAAATTCTGTGAGCAGTGTAATAAACCCTGAGGTTTTCCTAAGTGAAAGAAGCCAGTCACAGGAGAACGGTACAGCATGGCTTGCCTTACAGGAGTTATTTTTAAATGGCAAATTGATAGAATGGAAGAGTAGGCTGAGAGGGGGCAAGATATAGCACAGCGGGGAGGGCGCTTTCCTTGCACACTGACAACCTGGGCTCTATCCCTGGCACCACCTGAGCATGGAGCCAAGAGAAAGCCCTGGGCACAGCCGGGGGTGGCACAAACAAGCAAACAAGAAAAGAACAGAATGGGAGTTGTCAGTACTAAGGGGAGGTGGCCACTAGGGAGTTGCGAAGCTGTGGTATAAAGTGCCAGAGAAGCAGATGAGGGGGTTCTATCAATCTGATGAAACTTGGTCAGGAGTGTAGCTGTCATGATGTCATGTTAAGTATACATTCTTTTTTTTTTTTTTTGCTTTTTGGGTCACACCTGGTGATGCACAGGGGTTACTCCTGGCTCTGCACTCAGGAATTACTCCTGGTGGTGCTCAGGGGACCATATGGGATGCTGGGAATCGAACCCAGGTCAGCCGAATGCAAGGCAAATGCCCTGCCCTCTGTAAGTATACACTCTTACCACAATTTAAAAAAAAAAAAGTATACAGTTTTACCACAATAAAAAAAATTTTTTTTTCCAGAAGGCATGAAAGGCGCCTGAGCATAATAACAAAACAGGGAAGGGTGTAGCAAAATCGGAAAATGAAACGGAGAGAAAACCCAGAGGAGGGGCTGGTGAGAAGAGTGAGGGTTGGAGTTTCCTGTGCGTTTTGCCAACATGTTTCGTGAGGTTGGATATTTGAGCAAGAAAGCATTTGCTTGCTGCCTTCCTGCTCACTGGCGTTCCCGTCATAGTTTTGAAGATATCTGTTCAGGAATGTAGAAGAAATACCTCCGGCACACACTGTAGAACTTGCATTTCTGAGCTTCTACCCTGCGTGGTGCTAAGCCTGGAGAAGTGTGGAAGAGAGGATTCTCGGGAATGATCTACCTTGGTGGATGATCGGAGGAACACAGGGACTGTCATCCCACTGACTGTCACATTCTCCACGAAGAAGCTAAGTCATGTGGAGAATCAAAGGCGGTTGGCAGGAGCTGAGAGGTGGGGTTGGTGAGATAAGGTGACTCAAGAAACCCTCTTGGTAAAGATGCCACTTGTGCAGAAATGTGGGCTCAGGGAGGTGAGGTAGGGGGTCACTGGGTGAAGGGCATTTCAGTGGAAGGAAAAGCACAATGCAAAGGTCCTGCCCGAGCTGACCCCTCCCCCGGGCACCGTAGACAGGAGGTCACGATTCTTCCAGGATCCGGAAAGTAATTTCATTTCTTCTCTAAACAGAATGGGAGGAAAAGGAATTTCACCGACAATGGAAACATTTCAGTTGTGTAGCCCTCATGATACAGAAGGAGGCCGTTGTAAACTGTACTTTCATTTTACGATTTATTTTGCATCTTTTAAATTTTTCTGATTCAAATTTTATTTTAGGCGCTGGGGCTAACAGTGCCTGAGGAGTTCCAGCATCACACCCTCCGCCGAATGCGGCCTTCCTCCCACCGCTGTCCCGTGCCCCTCCCCCACCCCCTCTCCCGCAAGCTTCCTGCTAAAGACCAGTTCTCAGTTTCTGTTCCTTGTGGACATTTGCTATTCCACTACTATGTTTCTTTATATCCCCCACATGAGAGAAATTATCCTGTCTGTCCTTCTAACTTTAGTCAGCATGATCCATTCACGTAGCAACTAATTGCTTGATTTCATCTTCCATTATTCATATTTTATTGCATATATGTACCATGGGGCTCTGCGCCAGGCTGTTTTCACTTGGGGCGCCTCAGAGGGGTGCGGGTGAGAACCTTCCCCTCCCCAAGGGACCCAGCCCCGGCAGCCGGCCTCCACTACCCAACTGCCGCCACGCGCCAGGCCGCTTTCTGGACGCTCTGGCCGAGCCTCATGCATGAATGAAGTCCCATGGAACCCATATAATGCGGAATTTTGACCTTGGACTCTGGACTCAACGGGACCCAGAAGCAGAGATCCTCTGCCTGCTGACCCCCAATCTCTGGTGACCCAGGGATTACACGCATAAGCCACACCCTGCCACACCCTGCTAGCACCAGATAATCTCATCTGCCACCCTCCAGATGCATTATAAGACACTTCCTACCCATTTTCCATAATTACCACTGATGTAGTTCAGTAGGCAAAAAATCAGAGTAATATACATATATATGTATATATATATATGTACATACATACATACACACAAATATATATATATGTATACACACACACACACACACACACACACACACACACATACCATACCTCTCAGAAAGCCCGGCAAGCTACTAGAGTATCCCGCCCGCACAGGCAGAGCCTGGCAAGCTACCCATTACTACCTGTGACATGTTCAATATGACAAAAACAGTAATGATAGGCCTCATTCCCCTGACACTGAAAGAGCCTCCAGTCGTTGGGAAAGAGTGAGGTGAGGCTGCTAAAATCTCAGGGCTGGGGGCTGGAGCGATAGCACAGTGGGTAGGGCATTTGCCTTGCATGCAGCTGACCCGGGGTTCGATTCCCAGCATCCCATATGGTCCCTGAGCACCACCAGGAGTAATTCCTGAGTGCAGAGCCAGGAATTACTGAGCATTGCTGGGTGTGACCCTCCCTCAAAAAAAAGCAAAAAATAAATAAATAAAACCTCAGGGCGGAGAGTAATAGAGACGTTACTGGTGCCTGCTTGAGTAAGTTGAAGAGCAACGGGATGACAGTGACAGTGATATGTAACATAGCTTGCTTATTCAGTCATTTGGTCTCGAACACCTGGGTTGTTTCCATATTTGGCTGCAGTGAACGGTGCTGCAATGAACATAGGAGCACGATGCCTTTCTGGATAGGGTTTGGGGACCCTTGGGGTATATCCCACGGAGTGGAATTGATGAGTCATAGGGAACACAATTCTTAGGTTTTTTTGAGAAGCATCTGTACTGTTTTCCAAACAGGTTGAACCAGTTGACAGTCCCACCATCGTGAATGCGGGTCCCTTTTCCCCCATATCCATGCCAGCACTGGCTGTTTTTGTCCTTTCTGGTGTGTGCCAGTCTCACTGGTGTGAGGTAATATTTCATGGTTGTTTTGATTTACATTTCCCTCATGATATATGATGTAGAGCATTTTTCCTGTACTTGTTGGCCACCTATATGTCTTCTTCCAGGAATTTCTTGCATTTTTTTCACTGAGCCATGATAGACAGACACCACTGCTGTGAAGGGTATTATAGAATGATTTGGTACTTGTCTAAATTGTTCAATAATCGCCACGGTGACTCTGGTTAATATCTGTCACCTTAGGTAGTTGCAATTTCTTTCCCTGTGATGAAAACTTTTAACGTGTACTCAGAAATTTTCATTCAATTGATTTGACATTGGTTTATAATGCTACAGAATTTTAGCAGCAGATCTTACCATCTCTATACATGTATAGGACTTGCCACACCCCCCATCAAAGTTTCAGTGCCTTCCCACTGCTAAAAGTACCCCTATACCTATTGCTCCCTCCTATCCCCTTTCACGCAGTAACTGCCATAGTTGGGGTTAGTTGTGTTGGAGTTGAGTTAGTTAAGTTAGTTTAGTTAGTTAGTCTTGGAGTTAGTTGTGTTGGTACTTACCCTTTGGTTTAGTTGTTCACATTTCACAGATAAGTGAAATAATCCAGTAATGCTTTTGTTTCTTTTTAATTTCACTTAGTATGATTAACTCAAGATCCATCGAACTTGTCCCAAAAGTCATCATTTACTCTTCTGGACCACGATACATCTGTTCTGAAGCTGCTCCTGACTCAGGCTTGAAGGTTGCTTCTGACAGTATTTGGGAAATCTGAAGTACAAGGGATCAAACTTGGGCTTCCAAGCATGTGCTCCAACCCAATGAACTATCTCGCTGGCTCATTTTCCATTATTATTATTATTATTATTATTATTATTATTATTATTATTATTTTGAATATGAAGATCACAGCTTCTTATGTAGTAATCCATCAATGGACCTCTGATTCCATGATGATTGTGATTTATGCTATTACGAACATAGACTTACAATCATCTTTTCAAATTAGCGTCTTCGTGTTCTTCAGATAGATGCCTGCGAGGAGGATTGCAGCATCACACAATATTCCTTTTACATCTTAAAGGAAAATAGTTTTATTCAGAGACACATGAAGGAGGGATGTTCCGAACAGAGAAAAAATGACTGTACACATCTCATTTTTAGATGCAGGTGACTCCCGAGATAGATAATGAGGCTTACAGGAAAATAAACTAATATCTCAGGTTGAGATTCAGCCAAAGCCCTAAGGTACAAATATGCCTCCAGGAGTCAGAGTGTAGTACAACAGATGAAGGCGATTGCCTTCGTGAGGCCGACCCAGGTTCCATCCCCACCATCCCATATGGTCCCCTGATAACTGCCAAGAGTAATTCCTGAGTGTAGAGCCACGAGTAACCCCTAAGCATCACTGGGTTTAACCAAAAAAAGTCAAAATAAATAAACAAACAAAACATAAACAAAACAAAACAATTTCTCATTTTTCCCTGAGAAATCTCCATCCCCTGTTCCCTAGAGGCTTCACCAACTCTTGTTCCCACCCACAGTGCCCCAGAGTTCTGATCTCCCTATACCTCCCCAGGACTTAGTACTTCCAATCTGTCCAATATAAGCCATTCTCTTGGATGCAAGTGATATTTTATTGTGATATTGGTGTGCACTTAGAAATTCTGTTCTTAGCTTAGAGTGCCATTGTGGGTAGTATGTTTGTGTGGGTTCATGGGCTTGGGGGATCAAACACAGAGGCTCACACATGCAAGGCCTGTGCTCTATGATTTGAGCCATGACTCAAGACCTTGCACATCACAACATTTAAATAGGTAACAGTGCATCCTTCACTCTAGTCACCAGGCTGTAAATCCTGGGGCCTTCATGATTTTGCAACAGGTCAAAGAATGTTTATTGAATGGAGGAATGGGGACCACAAAAGTCACAACGCATCTGTGAAGCTGCAAAAAGCGGCGCTTGTGGGAAGAAGAGCAAGATGAAGCGAACCAGGATGTCCAAGCGGAGGGAGAGGATCCCCAGGGATCTGGAGCTGCAGGTGGAGCAGGAATGACCAAGGACAGCCCCAGAGCTCGGGGGGTGTGGGATGTTTGTGAGGGAAAGCAATTCCAAGAGCTTCACATTTCTGATACCTTGCTGAAGTCTGTTATTAGAACTTGCCTCATTTCTGACCTTCTCAGGCAAAAGATCTAGTTTGACCTTTGGAGTTTTCAGTATTATCGAGAGATGACTTGGTCTGGGCTCCCAATCCCAGCAGAATCAGGAGACTAAATTCTAAGATCAGGGGCTGTCGGGTCTAAGACCAGACACTATGACTTCTAAGCATCTTCCTGTTATCCTCCTGACCCTCTGGCCCGCTCCCTTATGGGCTAGAACAATGGGGCATTATGACAGAGGCCTTCACGGTATTAACTGAGATCACAGATTCCAAATTCCAAACCACAGGCAGGCGCATCTTTTGTACTTGTTACGGACTAGTACCTTGGTTTGGCGGTGGGGGGGGGGTCCCCAACCAATGGCTCTTGCTCTTCCCGATGGTTCATTTGCCTTGTGTCCTGACCGGCACGCAACCAATATTTCAAGGAGGATATGTCAATGGCATTATTAACTCATCCAGTTTATGCCCGTTCTTTAGCTTCCTGTTTGCTAATACCTGTGATATTTATTTATTTGTATTGATTGAGGTTCTGTGAGTTACAATGTCCTTTACAATAGTCTCTCCGCACATAATTCCTGCCCCACACTCATCACCACCATCGTCTCCCAAGGGCCCCAACACCCCTCCCTTTCAACCCCTTCCTCTCCACCACTGTCTCAATTGTTTGGATCAGTTCTCCAGTTATGTAGCCTTTGCCCCTTCCTTGCTAACTTGCCATCTATGCCAGTGATATTTAAGTCTCTTTAATGATGGAGCCAGGGCCTCCTTCGTGCCTTGGCCCTTTGCTGTCCTACATCCTCAATTGTTGAGGTCACCTCCCTTCTCTAGTGCACATGCTCTCATTGAGCTGACCTAGAGTAACAAGAGCCTGGATGCATGTTGGAAGCTCCCAGCCTCTGCTGGGCGTCTCAAACCTGCAGCATACAGAACACGCTATTTACTAAGGGAAATCTATTCTCCATCTTCTTAGAAAGAAGGAAATATGCTTAAAGTCTGCAAGGTCCCAAGGGATGGCCGATTTCATCAGAACTTCTTTAGAAAGTCCCTTTCTATGGCAATCTCCTGTCTGGACAAACGCCAACATAGAAAGAATATAAAGGGGCTCTAGTGTTTTAGGGCTAAGAAGAGCTTTTCAGGAAGAAGGACAATTATTGGTTTTATTGATACCTAAAAGGAAAAAGGAGCTGTAATGGAAATGTTTACTTCCCCCTCCTTTTTTAATTGATTTATCATTAGTTTACAACATTATGGGATTTCAGGATATAGTTTTACCACACCCAGCACCAAAGTTCTAGGGCATCCCACCGCCAAGAAGGTCCCTCTATCCAGTCCTCCAACCAACTCTCTATCCATAGTGCTAAACTCCATAGTGCTTTTGGTTTCTGGGCCTTTCTTCTTGAATTTTCTTTAATTTGGAGGGGGGGACATACCCAGAGGTGCTAAGGGCCCATTCCTACCTTAGCGCTCAGGAATTGCCAGGGTGATTCTCTCTCTCTCTCTCTCTCTCTCTCTCTCTCTCTCTCTCTCTCTCTCTCTCTCTCTCTCTCTCTCTCTCTCTTTCTCTCTCTCTCTCTCACCCTGGTTTTTGGTGGTTCTTCCCCCATTCAGTTCGTTTGATTCAGTTATTCACATTATAAATACAAACAAAACCATCTGGTGTTTGTCTTTCACTTTTGACTCTTTACTGGGCATAGTCACCTTAAATCCTATTAGTCACATTTCATAATTTTGGGGTGTTTGTTTTTTGGCGATTACTCGTGGCTTACTCTTGACTCTGCGCTCAGGAATCACTCCTGACACTGCTCAGGCAATCACATGGGGTATCAGGGATCGAACTCAAGTCAGCTACATGTTAGGCAAGTGCCTTGCCCTGCACTATTGCTCCAGCCCCCAATTTTGTTAATGAATGCAGTAGTACTCCACTGAGTATTAACCACAACTTCCTTATCCAGGCATCTGTTGGCAGGCAGGCAGGATTCCATGTCTTGGCCGTTGTGAATGTTTTTTAATACAGGGATGCAAATAGCCTTTGAATTCATGTTTTTATATCTCTCAGGTAAATATCTAGGGGTGACGTCTTAGTATTGGGTTACATAGTATTTCCTTACCCCACTTTTTTTTTTCCAGAGGATTCTCCATATTGTTTGGAAATGTTGGCTTTTAAATTCAGGTGGTTACACTTACTTTTCAGTAGTAAAAGCACCAGAAAAGGTGAGCAAGGTCTAGAGGTAAAAAATAAAGCTCTGTTGCTATGTCTTTCAGGATCTTTCTGTTTCAACCTCATCTCGTTTCAGCTGGACACAGTCTCCAAATAGAAGCATCCCTGGATGAGCTCAAACATCTTCCTTGGAGCCTGTTTCGAATGCAGGGTCATTTCCCCTCAGGAGTTCCGATCCATCTACCCTGCCATTCTGGAATTAGGCAAGAAATGTCTGCTCAGTGGGCTTTCCTGATGATGAACCAGGGAATGACAGTCCTGGCTGTGTCCTTTGAAAGTGTCAGTCATTTGCAAGAGTGAGTGCGGGAGCCTTTCTGAGGCCAAAAGCAATATGGCATGCCATGGAAGACAGTCTTCTAGAAGTCTGGCGTTTTGAGCATGGGGGACCATCTTTGTGCTCTGCTCTGTACATTCCCTGTGTTCAAGTCCGAGGACCAAAATCACAGAGAACGCAGAAGCTGTAGAAGGAAGCAACAAGGAAGCATAAAGAGATCAAGAAGGACCCGGCTTGCTGCCGGCCAATTGTGTAGCAGCCTTGTGTACAAGTGCAGGCTAAGGTACTGTGGCTTCAGTCGGCCCAAGTCAAACAAGAGTGGAAATGTTTGCTATCACTTCCTTTGCTATATTAAAGTAGTAGACAAGCACCAAATGGCCCACCAACCAAACTGAGATATGCAGTTCAGTGGCATAAAAATAACTGTCACCGTATCACTGTCATTCTGTTGATCAATGATTTGCTAGAGCGGGCACCAGTAACGTCTCCATTCGTCCTAGTCCTGAGATTTTAGCAGCCTCTCTTGACTCATTCTTCCCAGCAGTGCTGCATTGGAGGCTCTTTCAGGATAAGGGGATGATATCCATCATTGTTACTATATCTGGCATATCGAATATGCCAGGGAGAGCTTGCCAGGCTCTGCTGTGTGGGCAGGATGCTTTCAATACCTTGCCAGGTTCTCTGAGAGGGAGAACTAGGCTATAAGAGGACATGCGGCCTCGAATGTGGTCACACACTTCCATGAGTGTTGTTTTATAGTCCCTGGATCTTGGCCGTAGATGGGATTACACGACGCCAGGGGCAGTTTGTGGGTGTGGCTGCCAAGCTACTGAAAGATTGGGGGTCTGGGTGGAGGAGGCCCAGTCCCGATCTGAGCAGGTTTGGAAATCTCAGCCCCGGGTCCTGCATACCTGGGTTCCTCTGCCAGTTTCTTCATGCATGAGGCTCATCCAAACATGTGGAGAGTGGCCTTGAGCATGGCTGTGGCTGGGTTCCAGAGTTCTTCAGCTGCCCAGGCTCTGCTCAGGGCAGGGAGGGAGACTCAACCCGTCCCACTCTGAGGGGCCCTAGTGAAGACAGCCAGGCATGGGGGCAAGAGACTCTGTGTGGCATACATTGATGTTATTGGGGGATGGCGGTGGTGGTGGGGGAGGGAAATCCTTCTTCTTATCTCCAGAACTTTTCGTCTGCCCAAACTGAAACCCAATCTTCAAAGGCTAAATCCTCATCCACCCTCCTCACACACCCTGCATTGCTTCTAGTTTCCTCTATCTCTAAATTGACTTATCTAGGAACCTCATATGAGAGGAATCCTACAAAATTTACCCTGTGTAGTGGGACTGACTTATTTTACTTCCCATAATATCTTTGTTTCCTCCATATGGTAGCATGCATCAGAATGTCCTTCCTCTATGTAACACCAAATAATCATCCACTGCATATCTAAATGTCTCTATTCACTCATCAGTGTGCTTTAGAAGGGTTCTCTGACCACAGTGACGAATGTTGCTGTAAACATGTTTCTGTTGGTATCTGTTTGAGCCCCCTGGCTTCATTATTTGGGGGTAGATCCTCAAGTGTAACACTGCAGGATCACGAGCCAATTCTATAATTATCTGAATAACTTCCATGTTCTTCAGAGGAAAGCACCAGGTACCCTATTTTACGCCCATGCCAGCAAGGCGCGGGAGTTGGGACTTCTCTGCATCCTCCCTTACACTTCTGTTTATAATAACCAATGAAAGGGTGAAGGGGCATGCTAGATTTCATTTACTAATTTATCGTTTTGTGAGCCTCACCTGATAGTGTTAAGGCCTATTCCTAACTCTGCTCTTAGGGATTACTCCTGGTGGGCTCAAGGGCGCATATGGAGCACTAGGTGTGAAACCCAAGTTGGCCTTGTGCAAGGCAAATGCCCTACCCACTATACTGTCTCTTCAGCTCTGGGACATGCTAGATTTTAGCTGGCTCTCCGAAGGAATGATCTCACAGTAACATCTTTAGACTGAGAGTCTGCCTCTCTTCTAGGGATAATATCAAGTCAGAAGTTAAACTTGGTAAGAGCTCATCTACTTCCCAAATCAGAAATCTATGACCATGTGACATTCAATGGTATCGAAAGGCCTCATTTCTATTTGATCTGATGTAAGATAACTATGTATGAATATCATGATATATCAGGATGGACATATATCAGGATGGACTGTTGTAAAGTGGCAATCCACAGATCTTGATATGTATGGATGTGTATGTTTCCCAAATTTTGAGATTTTGTGATAAAATTCTGATGTGCTTCTTTTGCAAGAGGAGAAGACGCAGCAACAAGGACTCAACCATCTCTGGAATGGAGAAGAAAGGGCTGCCCCCACTGTCCTGTTGGACAGCCTGGAGTCTGCCCCTGCCCCAACTTCTTGCTGTCCATGTAGACAGGTTGCTAAATCCTACGTGGATGGTGACTCTAAGTGATTTATGTATTTGAAGGTCTTTCAACAAGAGAGAAGGTTTGTTTGGTTTGTTTTTTTTTTTTTGCTTTTTGGGTCACACCCAGTGATGCACAGGGGTCACTCCTGGCTCTGCACTCAGAAATTATCCCTGGCGGTGCTCAGGGGACCATATGGGATGC
Source organism: Sorex araneus (assembly GCF_027595985.1). Lineage (NCBI taxonomy): Eukaryota > Metazoa > Chordata > Mammalia > Eulipotyphla > Soricidae > Sorex > Sorex araneus. The sequence goes on from NC_073308.1 coordinate 65,001,565, forward strand.
TGGGAATCGAACCCGGTTGGCCGCGTGCAAGGCAAACACCCTACCTGCTGTGCTATCACTCCAACCCCAAGAGAGAAGGTTTTTAACCAAAGCATTTGAAGCAAGAGATACCATGTTTTCCAGTGTTCATAGGCTCCACTTTTTTGCTTTGTTGCACACACACACACAAACGCACTCACACACACACACACACACACAAGATCATGACTTGTCATTATACTTGTTCCAGAAACTGTGGTTCTCTTCTCACTGTGAAGCCAAAACATCAATGATACAAGACAATGTTCCTCAACCTTTTCCTGACACGGCTTTTCCTTCATACCCCTTTCCCTCTGGTGGACTCCTGTCATACTGATTGGTCCTCTGGTCTCATGCCATGGCCCCCATATATGCAATTTTTAACCTGTAGTGCCCTTGGAGTATACTGGTTAAGAAACACTGGCATAGGTTGATATTAGCCGTTACTACACATGCAATATTATGATTAAGAATTGGATATATTTTGTGGGGAGTTGAATGTAGTTATCCCGAATAGTAACTGAGTAATACAGGCACTTAAAATAGTGCAGAATAATTAAAAGCACTCATTCACTCAAAACACATTGAGATAACTTGACTTGTCTTGTGACTTTGGTCCTTTCAAGGGTAAGATTCCAACCTAAGATTTGGTTAAACATTATCAGAAATTGTGTACATAAACTTTGTTTAGTTTTTGTTTGGTCTTGGTTTGAGGTTTTGGTATAAAAGTCTATTTCTGGATTTAGAGAAAACTTCAAGTTTATAAAATAAGCTGTGTATTTGATATTATTCTTTTTCTATTTGATTACTTATTACTGTCATTGTTGTTTGTTTGTTTGTTTGTTTGTTTGGAGACCACACCCAGTGGTGCTGGGGGCTCTTCCTGGCTGAGTGATCAGAGACTGTTTCTAATGGTTCTCCAGGACCATATGGTGATGGGGATTGAAACCAGGACCCCCATGTGCAAAGTACGTGCCCAGCCTTTTGACCTAGCTCCCTGACCCCTGCCATTTTATTTTTAAGCTATGCTCACCTGTGTTTGTTTTGGATAAAGAGGAGAGTTAAAAGGGAAAAGAGTGGACCTCATTCAGAACCATACTTTTCCATAGGCTATTAATGTAGACTTGAAAGTAATTCAATGTGGGTTATGATTTATGTCAGATGAATACCAAGTAACACTGGGTCATTTATTTTGTTTCAGGCACAACAATGGGGGTGGAGGAGAGAGAATAGGTTGTTTTAAAACAAATCAAATCATGAAAACCTCAATAAATGTTTTATAACTGAAATTTATAACTGAATGAATGCCACAATGCCCCAAATTTCTGCTATTAAAGTTACTGCATTGGGTAATTTCTGGGGAATCCAGAAAGCAGAGGTAATATATTCAAACTTTTTCTCAAGTAGCCAAAGAAAATGAAAATGTATCCCCAGGGAATCAGGAGGTAGAACCTGAAGAGGTTTCTGGGAAGAATCTATTTGAGACCCTGCATTTTGACTTAAAACTCACTTAAAGTTTGGACTTTCTGGTACAGTCCACATGAAACAGTCATTGAAACTCCATACTAGTCTCATAAGGTAAGAACAAAACTATGAAATCCCCCACTATGTTTCAGAAAAGGCAAGGTGCAGGGTATATCCAGACACACCTTTTCTTAAAGTATGTCTTAAACTACTAACACATTTAGTTACTTAACTTATCCGACAGATTCTCTTTTTTAACTTTACTTAAACATCATGGCTTACAAAGTTGATCATTATACAGTTGTTACGGGCTCTCTATGTTCCAACACCAATCCCACCACCTGAGTGACCGGCCCTCCACCTTTGTCCCCAGCTTCCCAAACGCCCCCCCCCCAAGCCTGCCCCTTTAACAGGACACAATAATTTGTTTTATGTTACTTGCTACAACCAAATGCCTAAAGGAATAATCAAAAATACTTCAGTAAAAGAAAATTTGTGAAAATTGTTATAACTCACCACGGGGTTGTTAAGGACGTCTGAGGGATTACTAAACTGTTTGTCACTAGTTGAGCCTTCTGTGTTTTTGTTTGCTGAGCTTAGTGGCTTCTATGTTACTTTCCCATCGAATTTGGTGCATTACTACCGGAATTTCAGTGCTGTGGACTTTGGAGGTGTCACAGTCCAACAGATTCTTTTGTTTTGTTCTCGTTGTTTTGGGTTTGGGGGCCACACAAGGCAATGTTCAGGGGTTACTTCTGATTCTGTGCTCAGGAATGGCTCCTGGTGGTGCTCTGGGGACCATATCCAGAGCTACCAGGGATGAACCCTGTGTAGCTGTGTGTTGTGCCCACTGTACTAGCTCTCTGGCTCTCCAGCAGATTCTTGAGCACACGGTCCATCTGAATATATACATATATATATGTACATATATACACACATGAAATACGAATAGCTAAATGTTCATTGGTTTAATTTTAAAACATTTAAAAATGTAAAATAAATTATGGCTCTATGCTTCAATCATGTACAAAAAAATTATAAATGAACATCTCTTGCTATCCCATTGGCTATCATCTGGGGGAGAATAAAAGCACGAGGAGGCCCTGAGAAATGGGGGCAGGAGCAGTTCTATTTTGAATGAAGAGGGATTACGGAGAGGACAAGCACAGTGCTCAATGGGGTGGAGCAGAAGGAACAGAACAGCTGAGAGTGCAAACAAGCACGATGGAAAAGCAAGTGGGAATAAGGAAAAGGACAGACAAGAGAAGAAACTTGCCCACTTAACTGTTTCTTCCCCACATTTGTTTAGAACAGGAACTGAGACGATCCTAGGTTCCAGGGAACCAGTTAATTTTGGTCTGGGCTACTGGTCCTGCTTGATGCTACTGTTGTTATTTTAATCTCCTGTAGTGGTCTGCTGCATGTAGTATGAGATTTCAGACCAGGGGGAGAGGGGCTGAAGCAGCACTCACCGATTTTCTCACAGTGCTCTTTGGAGTCAGGTCCTCTGCCAAGGGCTGTCTTCCTAACTAGCAGGTGGCCACTACCCACAGTTTACACCAAGAGGGAGAGATCTCGTTCCATCACGAGGGTTCCATCCTCATATCATGCAAGGCTAATGAACTCCCAAAGGCACCACGTCCAAATACATCATAATGGGGTTAGGGCTTCAACAAAGGTATTTGGGAAGTGGACAGACAGACAGACAGACAGACACACACACAAACACACACACACAAACACACACAAGCATTCAATCATAGCATCAGCTAGTTGTGTGTTTAGTATTAGTTAGGGGTCTGTCATTATGTCTCTCGCCTAGCTTTATTTCCCATTTCTCAAAATGAGATAAGTAAATAAATTCTTTTGGCTTATAGAATTTTGATACTCTGAAGTTAGAAAAAAATTCATCTTGGTTTTTCGGGAAACAAAAAGGAAGGGTTGACTCAGGTCAGTCATGGGCTTCTGCCAGGTCTACAGGGCTGAGGATACTATCTCTGTTCATTAACCATGGGACATTCATCCAGGGACATGCGCTGTCTGCATGTAGTAGTTCTGTTTTCAAACCTGGGGAAGGAAGGAAGGAAGGAAGGAAGGAAGGAAGGAAGGAAGGAAGGAAGGAAGGAAGGAAGGAAGGAAGGAAGGAAGGAAGGAAGGAAGGAAGGAAGGAAGGAAGGAGGGAGGGAGGGAGGGAGGGAGGGAGGGAAGGGAGGAAGAAAGGAAGGGAGGGAGGAAGGAAGGAAGGAAGGAAGGAAGGAAGGAAGGAAGGAAGGAAGGAAGGAAGGAAGGAAGGAAGGAAGGAAGGAAGGAAGGAAGGAAGGAAAGAAGGGAGGGAGGGAGGGAGGAAGGAAGGGAGGAAGGGAGGAAGGAAGGAAGGAAGGAAGGAAGGAAGGAAGGAAGGAAGGAAGGAAGGAAGGGAGGAAGGGAGGAAGGGAGGAAGGGAGGAAGGGAGGAAGGGAGGAAGGGAGGGAGGGAGGGAGGGAGGGAGGGAGGGAGGAAGGAAGGAAGGAAGGAAGGAAGGAAGGAAGGAAGGAAGGAAGGAAGGAAGGAAGGAAGGAAGGAAGGAAGGAAGGAAGGAAGGAAGGGAGGAAGGGAGGAAGGGAGGAAGGGAAAAGATCATTTTTAGAGATTCTCTCTACCATTTTCTGGTCATCTTTAGAGATTCCTTCTCCTGTTTTCTGGTAACTTTAAAGATTCTCTCTCTTGCTTTCTGGTTCCCTTTTGAGACTCTCTCATTCCTGTTTTTCGGTTACTTTTAGAGATTTCTATTGGAGATTTATTATTTTGTATTCAATGAGATAATAGCTCTGTGGGAGCTTTGGCAGGGGCAACATTTCCCAGGAAGAGTACTAGGGCATCCGATATACTCTTTCCCAGTTCCGTGGGAGGAAACCCTTGACCCCGGGGCCTGAGACTCATCCCTCTGTTCCTCAGGCTTCTTCCTGATTTGTGTAGAAAGACTTCGAGGGCCAAAGCCAAATCCTAGTCACTGAACTAAAAAAAATCTATGCCCCCAAACGCAAGTGGTTGAACATAGACCTTGAACAATTCTTTAGCTGGGCCATTCCTTGGTGTCCCCAGTCATAAAATAAAGGGGGGGAAATGATGCAGTTGACAAGGTGACTTCGTTGGTCCTTGCTTGATACAAGGTATTTTTCCTCGCCCCACCCCAGCCTGTGCCATGCTGAGTCATTGTGTCAACACTCAGAATCAATTTGAACTAAATACTCAGATTATACAAAATTATAACTATGGGGGACCAAATGTAGTTGGGCCAAGATACTAGAGGGATAAGGGGGTTGTCCTGTATTCAGCAGGCTGGGATTCGATCCCAGGTCCCGCATTAGGTGCCCAACAAGAAGAAGTGATCAATGAGCACAGAGCCAGGAGTAACCACGGAGCACCATCAGGTATGGTTCAAACAGACACACCCCCCAAAATAAAAAGTCACAACTAAGTTTCCCACAGAGATCCTACCCAGAAGCCAAGTCTCCAACTAAGAACTAAACAGTCTTTGAAACAACAGCCCACAAGCATGCCTGAGAGTCAATACTTCCTGTGACACCTGATTCTCCTAGGGAGGAGGAACATGATGAGAGCTCAGGGGTCCACATGGTGCCGGGGGTTGAACCCAAGTTTTCTGCATGCAAAGCATGTGTTCAGTCCCTTGAGCTCTTTCTCCAGCCATAATTTCCGGGTTTTAGTCAGTAATTTAGTTTGGCTTTATGCCAAGGGTCAAACCTGGGGTCTCTCCTATAAGAGAAATGAGCCCCAACGTTGAGCCAGATGCTCCATCCCTGATAACAGCATCTGTATTCTTAACACGAATGTTCCTATGGCTTACGAAAGTGATTAATTGGGAGGGTAATTTTTTAAAGTGTCTCTTTAACTGTCTCCCACCCTCTCAGCTACACTTCATTCACATTTGAAAGGACCCTTTAGGCTGAGGGATGTGACTCAGAGACAGAATGCATGCCTCCCTTAGCGTGACTAGGAGCATAAACAATCAAAACAATGAAATGATGAAATAAAGAACCTTTTAGAAGCTATTGAAATAATATCAAACTGATGCCCAATTTCCCTCAGACTTTTAAATTCCCTAAGATTGCCTAGTGTTACTTCAAAATGCTTCTGAGTCTTGGTTTGCAGACTTTAGCTTAGGTTGCACCAACACACCTTCCCATGATCTTATGTTTGCGCTCCAATTTTATGGGATAGTTGTCCTTAGTTGAGGCTCAGCTCAGAGCATCACCCAATGTTTTGGTCCACCCAGGTTCCATGTGTGAAATAACCAGAGCTAAACCAAGGGACCTACAAGAAGCCTTCACCATAGAGGTCTCCAACTCTGTGTCTCCAACTCGAAACTCTAACTTTTCCCTTTTTATTAAAAATATTAAAGTAGGAGATTACTTGATGACAGAGAGGGATCACTACCCCCATGAGTTTATTGTTTTTTTATTTAACATAAGAGAACCTTTAGTATCATGTTAAATAAAAGGACTTTAAGTCCACTAAAAGACTACACCAATTCCTCAACAACCAAAAACAATCTAATGATCCAGAAAACCACATTTGGAGTGCAGGATAAAGTCTGCCCTTCTGGGAGATGCCCAACTAAATAAAACCCGGTAACAGCAGTAACACACGGATGGAGAGGTCTGAGAGAAAGCTCAGGGTTAAGGGCTTTGCCTGACATGATCCTGGCCCTAATTCGATTGCTGGCACCACATACGGATTCCAAGTGCCACCAAGAATCACTCCTGTGCATAGAACCAGGAAAAGCCCCCGAACAAGGTTGGGTATTGCTTCCCTCAAACTAAACCGAATAACCAAAGTGGATGAGGGCACTCTTGCCGGGGTCGGAGATCAGAGCCGAGAAAGAGAATAAGGGGAAGGCCCCCAAGGCTTTTGAGGTTGTCTTCTGCCTCCATTTTATTTGCTGGTCACCCCAAATCACGATTCCTGGGGTATTACGTCCCTGTTTTTTGTCCTCTTTGCAGGATCATGCCTGTCCCTAATGCTGGAGTTTCTTGAAGTGTGAGTGGGGTCAACAGCCCTGCCATGTGTGGGAGCCCTGAACAGACTGGGGATGTAGCAGAACCGATGGGTGACAAAGGAGAGTTTGGGGGGAAAAGGAGATCCCATCCCATGGCTGCCAGAGAGGCGGGGGGACTGCAGAAAAGAGACAGGCACCAGGGGTCTTACAAAGTGACAGCACTGTGTTTGGATTCAGGTCGGAGGGTACCTGGGTCAGGAAGCCAGGAAGCATATGAAGCCACCAGATTCCATGGCAGATGTCGGGAGTAGCTGCTGGGAGGAAGTTCTCCCCCGAACAGGGTCAGGGAAGCTCAGTCTTGGAACCCCCACCTGGATTGGAATTAAGGATCAACAGAAGAAGGAACAAGTGAGTGACCGGGTCACGGGGACTGACAGGCCCGGGGAGGGGAGGGGCAGTCTCAGGGAAGACCACACTCACCTCTGTTGCACTCTCCTAGTCTACTCAGCGCTGGTACCCGGACAGCTGTTGAGTTGGACAGCTGTCGGGGAGATGCTTTGGGAAAAGCCCAGATGGGTGATTTGAGGAAAGGACGCCCCCCCAAAAAAAATGGCCAAAAGAGGCTCCTCATCCTGGTTCTCTGTAAGGCCATGTGCTTGCCTATCTGCGACCTTCGAAACTGTGACCCCGTAGACTTGCTGATTCCAGCCTGATCTTCCCTTCTAAGAACACAGAGCCAGCCCCACCCTGTGCCCACCCTCAGGGAAGGATGGCCCGTCACGGTCCCCAGAGCCTGACTGACAGCACCTGAGGCCCAGGGAGGAGAGCTGCCAGGCCCAGCCTTCTGCGTGGGGGTGTACACGCATCACTCAAATGCCAGACCCGGAATACCATGGGGGCCAAGAGCGTGCTTCTCCTTTTGGGTGGGGGGGAACATAGGGCTTGTATTCGGGTTTTGAGGCCACACCCAGCAGGTGCCTAGTCCTGTTCCTGGCTCCGTGCTCAGGACTGACCCCTGGTGGTGCTCGAGACTTTAGGTAGTGCCCGGAATAGGACCAGGTGGCAGGTGGCGGACGAGTTGGCCACACGCGAAGCAAGTGACTTGCCTCCTTCACTGTCTTTCTGGCCCAGGAGTGTCTCCACCTGCAGCAGAGAGCTCGGACCCCGGATAAGAGGATTCGCTGCTTTTCCCTTCCTGGGGCACTGAGGTGAGAAGCACTGAGGGACTCTGACACCGGCTGGACAACCTGCCTCGAAGGATTTGGGGGGCATCTACTGTTCCTCTGTTGTGGGGGGTTTCCGTGGCAACTCCACTGGACTAAGGATGCCCACAGAGCCGAGGAGTTTCGTCTGCAGGAGAGGTCGGCATTCTGCTCAGTGGGAGACCGAGTCAGGCTCATCCTGCGCTCCGAGCAGGGCATCCGCCAGTGCGTGCAGGGTGAGAAGAGAACAGGACGTTGAAAAAGGGGCCATCTGTCCTCCCTGCCAAGCTCGGACACCCCGCTTTCTCCGGTCCTAGACAGCTAAGCACCTGATTCTCCACCTCCAGTGCTCAGGCTTTGGGACATGAACAGAATCACCTATTGGCTTCCCTGGATTTCCGGCTTGCAGTGGGCAGCTCACTATGGGGCTTCTTTTAAATTTTGTTTGGGTTCTGTTTGGGGGACACACCCGATCTTGTGTGGGCCTTTCTCCTGGTTTTGTGCTCAGGGTTCATTCCCAGTGTGCTCAGGGATTCATTCGGGGTAGTACCAGGGGTCAAACTGGGGTAAGCTGCTTGCAAAGCTAGAGGCCTAACCTCTGCATATCTCCCCGGCCCTCCTGAAAGTGGGACTTTTTATTGGACCCATGATAAACTCGCTCTGAGGTCCTTAACGTCTCTCTCTCTCTCCTCTCTCTCCCTCCCTCCCTCTCTCTTTCTCTCTCTCTGTATGTGTGTGTATCTATAGATGCATATATAATCACTGTATGTTTGTTTACTCCCAAATAACTCTCAGTTCCTGGATGCCAGGGAGCTTTATTTTAATAAGAAGTGGAACTTCTGAGACCTCTGGTTAAATGCCCATCGAAAAATCTTTTTTCTCTTTAGCTGCATTTCAATTCGTTTCCCAAGCAGTGGGTTCTCAAACGTTTTGGAATCAGTACTCTTTATACTTTTAAAAAAAATGTTGTTTTTTTAAACTCAAAAGCCATGGCTGAGAGACAGCTCAGAGGGCTGGAGTACTTGTTTGAATGTAGGAGCCCCAGGTTTGGTCTTCTGTACCCCAAGGACCCCCATTACCGCTGGGGAGGGACTCCCAAGCACTAAGTGGAGTGGATACTAAACAATGCTTGGTGTGCCCCAGCCCCCAAATTATTGAGGGACACCCACCAAAATCTTATGTGTGTTATGTCTAGTGATATTTACTATCACTGTCACTGTCACTGCATCACTGTCATCCCGATGCTCATCAATTTGTTCGAGCGGGTACCAGTAATGTCTCCATTGTGAGATTTGCTGTTACTGTTTTTGGCATATCAAATACAACATGGGGAGTTTGCCAGACTCTGCCGGATACTCTCGGTAGCGGGATACTCTCGGTAGCTTGCTGGGCTCTCCAAGAGGGGCGGAGGAATCGAACCCGGGTTGGCTGCATGCAAGACAAAAGCCCTACCCGCTGTGCTATCACTCCAGCCCCAATATTTACTATATTACTTACTAAACCTGTAAGATTTTTAAAACTACTTATTGGCTCAGTAATTTTTTATAAATGACAGTATATAAATGACAGTAATAAACTCAATACAAGTTAACACATTTGATGAAGAATAATTATTTTCCAAAACAAAAAAAAATAACTGAGAAGGAGATTATTGTTTTACATATCTGCAAATTACTGTGCCTGGATTAATAGAAGACCACTGGATTCTCATATCTGCTTCTGCATTCACTTTGTTGTATACAACACACTGTTTCACTTAAAGATATATATATAATGATTTACTACACTATATTATGATGCATTATATTTAATATATATGACATAATATATTATATACTATATTTATTATATCATTTATTTATATATTCTGGATATAAATACATATATACATGGCATATCCATCCATACATACAAACATGAACAAGTGCTGAAGAGAGAGATAGTAGTACAGGAGAGAAGGCATTGTTTTGCAAGGGGCTGCATCGTGCTGACCCTGATGTGAAGCCCTAGCACTGCATATGGTCTTCTGAGCACCACCAGCGGTCACTTCTAAGCAGGGGGTCAGGAATAGACTCTGAGCACTGCAGGGTGAGTTGCCCCCACTGACACTAAAAAAAGAAAAAGCATAAAAGTGGGAGAGAGAGAGGAAGAGAGAGAGAAAGAGAAGAGAGAGAGAGAGAGAGAGAGAGAGAGAGAGAGAAAGGGAGAAAATCAAGTTACATGGATGTGTAGTTGGAGGAAGAGAGGAATATTTCAGTGGTCTTTTCAGAAAATTGTCTTTGCCGCTACATCCAAACTTGATAAATGGTAGTTTCTTAAAAGTTACTTACAGTGCAGAATTTTAAACGATAACAATGAATTTTTTTGTTCTCTCGGGTTAATCTCTATTGATCTATCTTGGATTGTTTTTACTACAGCATGATTTTGTAGCATCATATACTGGTCATTTGGAAAATATTGGGACACTGAGTCAAACAGTTCTTCCAAAATGTTGATCCAGTCTCAAAAAGTCACATTCATCAATGTCACTAGGGAAGTTATCTGAAAAGTCTGGGCTTATTTGGAAGCTAAACACACAGTGATGATTCAAGTTGCCTAAAATTCTAACTTTCATCTGTAAGTGAAAATATGATTATTAAAAATAAATGCCCTGGGTTTCCTTGAAGGAGAAACACCCAAGTCTAAATCACCCCAGCTCATCGCTCATGCTTCCAAGTTGAAGTAATATTCCATGAAAAAAAGCAGCCGTATTAAACTATTTCACATGTGATTTTCCTAGAGACAGAATAAGATTCCAATAAAGCAGATCTATAAACTTCTCACACACGAATCTGCTTGAGACAATGGCCATATTTTCCTGTGCAGAAGCACTTGCTACAAATCCACCATTTTGTCACAGAGAAGACTGAAAAGTCACCCTTAAGGGTTGAGATTTAATAAAGTTAATACCTTTAACTGCTCCATCAGAGACATTCTTAGAAGAATCTTCCTTTTTTTTTTTTTTCTTTTTATCTTTTCTAAGCCTGGTGGTGAAGAAGAGAATGACTGCTTTTAACACATTGCTGGCAGTTCCTTGATTCTGCTAAGGTCTTATTCCTTTGCTATTGTATCATTACTGTAAATGTCAACACAAATAAAAGGGCAAACAACAGCTCAGTATTATTAGGAAAATAGTTTTGACTTTGTGGGCGCTTCCGTAGACCAGACTTTATTCCAGGGCTTGAGCTCCCTCTTCTACTCTCCCCTCCCCTACGCCTTAGCAGTGCTTGGGCTCAGATCGTTTTATTCCTCTGAAAGTCTCATTTCTGAAACATTCTCATAAGGCGCCTTTTTGAGAAAACAAGCTTGTTTAGTTTTTCTTCTTAAAATAGAAATTTTTTATTTAATTTAAATTTTAATTAAAATTTTTCCCACTTTATTTAAGCACTTGTGGTTTACAAAGTTACTTATGATGATTTGTTCTCAGGCATTCAATATTCCAACGCCAATTCTACCACCAAAGTCACCTGCCCGCCACCGTGGCCTCCATTTTCCCCTCCTATTGCAGGCCCCAAATAATTTATTTTATGTTGCTTGTTACTGAGGAATGACTAATGGATTGATCAAAAAATACTTCAGGAAAAGAAAATTTGTGAACATTTGTGAAAATCTCACCATTAGGACATTAAATCCTTGTCTAAGGGCTTACTAAGCTCAGTTTACTAAGCTTAACTGCTAGTCAAGTCTTCTGTGTTATAGGTTTTATTAGTCGAGCACATCCAATCAAGTGTACTCCTACTGGGGCATTTATATTGTAGAGCTTAGAGAAGTTGCGTAGCCACAACTGTGGTTATGCGATCCAGGAAAAAAAAAAATCCAGATGATGAAACTAGGCAGTGAGCTTCCATGGTGGGGATAGTAGAATGTGAGTGTGACTGCCAGGACTTCAGGAAGTATAGGGAGGTGGGGGGATGTTGCCCACCCCAGCTCTGAGAAGGCCTGGAGTTGAGAAAACATAGTTTAGTCTCACATTGCTGAGGTGATAGGGGATGGAGGGAATATTTTATTAAGATAAAATATGCTTTTAAATTATTGGGTTCTAGGGGATGGGCGGGGTTGAACCCAACAGAGGATTCCAATAGAATGAATGCTGTCAAAAAAATATATACAGGTTAACAATTCTTGGGTATGAAGAACCAAAAGGCACGTGTTCTAAGCTTTATTTCTTCCTTAGATTTTGAAAACCATTGCAACAACTGCTCACTGTCTCTTTTCCTAATATTTTCAGTGAACCCGACATTAGAACTTGTTGGTGTTCCCCAAGTTTACA